>NW_027599969.1:0-19753 GCF_964194155.1 Cetorhinus maximus | reverse complement strand
CAGCCTGGGAAGAGAGAGACAGTCAGGGGGGGTGAGACAGTCGGGGAGAGACAGTGCGGGGGTAGAGACTGTCAGTGGAGAGACAGTCCGGGGAGAGAGACAGTCCAGTGGGGTGAGACAGTCCGGGGAGAGAAAGTCCGGGGGGAGAGACAGATCGGCGGGAGCGACTGTCCGGGGGGAGAGACAGTCCGGGAGAGAGACAGTCCGAGGAGAGACAGTCCGGGGGTGCAGACAGTCCGTGGGGTGAGTCAGTCCGGCGAGAGACAGTCTGGGGAGAGAGAGTCCGGGGAGAGACAGTCCGGGGAGAGAGACAGTCCGGGGAGAGACAGTCCGAGGGGAGACATTCCCGGGGAGAGAGAAAGTCCGAAGAGAGAGAGACAGTCCGGGGAGAGAGACAGTCTGGGGGGAGAGACAGTCCGGGGGGAGAGACAGTCCGGGGGTAGACAGTCCGAGGAGAGACAGGCTGGGGAGAGACTGTCTGGGGAGAAACAGTCCGGGGAGAGAGACAGTCCGGGGAGAGAGACTGCCCGGGAGAGACACTCTGTGGAGAGAGAAAGTCCGGGGAGAGTCAGTCCTGGGAGAGAGACAGTCTGGGGAGAGAGAGTCCGGGGAGAGACAGTCCGGGGAGAGAGACAGTCCGGGGGGAGAGACAGTCCGGGGAGAGAGACAGCCCGGGAGAGACAGTCCGTGGAGAGAGACAGTCCGGGGAGAGACAGTCCTGGGAGAGAGACAGTCCGTGGAGAGAGACAGTCCAGGGAGAGACAGTCCGGGGAGAGAGAGAGTCCGGGGAGAGACAGTACAGGGGGAGAGACTGTCCGGGGAGAGACAGTCCGGGAGAGACAGTCCGGGGAGAGACAGTCCCGGGGGAGAGACAGTCCGGGGGGGGAGACAGTCATTGGAGAGACAGTCCGAGGGGAGAGACAGTCGGGGGAGAGAGACAGTTCCGGGAGAGACAGTCCGGGGAGAGAGACAGTCAGGGGGGAGGCAGTCCGGGGAGAGAGACAGTCCGGGGCAGACAGTCCGGGGGGAGAGACAGTCCGGGGAGAGACAATCCGTGGGGAGAGATAGACCGGGGAGGGACAGTCCGGGGAGCGAGACAGTCCGGGGAGAGAGACAGTCCGGGGAGAGAGACAGTCCTGGGAGAGACAGTCCGGGGTGAGACAGTACGGGGAGAGACAGTCCGGGGAGAGACAGTCCGGGGAGAGACAGTCCGGGGAGAGAGACAGTCCGGGGGGAGAGACAGTCCGGGGGGAGATACAGTCCGGGGAGATACAGTCCGTGGGGAGAGACAGTCCGGGGAGAGACAGTCCGTGGAGATACAGTCCGGGGAGAGACAGTCCGAGGAGAGACAGTCCGGGGAGAGACAGACCAGGGGGGAGAGTCAGTATTGGGAGAGAGACAGTCCGGGGAGAGACATTCCGCGAAAGACAGTCCGGGGAGAGAGACAGTCCTGGGAAAGACAGTCTGGGGAGAGAGAGACAGTCAGGGGGTGAGACAGTCCGGGGAGAGAGACAGTCCAGTGGGGTGAGACAGTCCGGGGAGAGAAAGTCCGGGAGGAGAGACAGATCGGCGGGAGCGACTGTCCGGGGGGAGAGACAGTCCGGGGAGAGAGACAGTCCGAGGAGAGACAGTCCAGGGAGAGACAGTCGGGGGAGAGAATGTCCGGGGGGAGGCAGCCCGGGGAGAGACAGTCCGGGGGGAGAGACAGTCCGGGGAGAGAGAGAGTCCAAGGAGAGACAGTCTGGGGAGAGATAGAACGGGGAGAGAGACAGTTCGGGGAGATACAGTCCGGAGTGAGAGATAGTCCGGGGAGAGACAATCCGGGGAAGAACAGTCCGGAGGGAGAGACAGTCGTGGGGAGTGAGACAGTCCTGGGAGAGAGACAGTACTGGGGGAGACAGTCCGGGGGTGACAGTCCGGGGAGAGAGACAGTCCGGGGGGAGGCAGTCCGGAGTGAGACAGTCCGATGGGGACAGACAGTCCGGGGAGAGACAGTCCGGGGAGGGACAGTCCGGGGAGAGACTGTCCGGGGAGAGATAGTCAGGGGAGAGAGACAGTCCAGGGAGAGACAGTCCGGGGAGAGACAGTCCGGGGAGAGACAGTCCGGGGAGAGACAGTCCGGGGAGAGAGACAGTCAGGGGGGTGAGACAGTCCGGGGAGAGAGACAGTCCGGGGAGAGACAGTCCGGGGAGAGATAGTCCAGGGAAAGAGTGTCCAGGGAGAGAAAAGGGGGGAGAGACAGTCCAGGGAGAGACAGTCCGGGGAGAGACAGTGCGGGGGGAGAGAAAGTCCGAAGAGAGACAGCCCGGGGAGAGAGACATTCCGGGGGGGAGAAACAATCCGGGGAGAGAGACAGTCCGAGGAGAGACAGTTCAGGGAGAGAGAGTCCGGGGAGAGACAGTCCAGGGAGAGACAGTCCGGGGGGAGAGTCAGCATTGGGAGAGAGACAGTCCGTGGAGAGACAGTCCGCGAAAGACAATCCGGGGAGAGAGACAGTCCTGGGAGAGACAGTCTGGGGAGAGAGACAGTCAGGGGGGTGAGACAATCCGGGGAGAGACAGTGCGGGGGGAGAGACTGTCCGGGGAGAGACAGTCCGGGGAGAGAGACAGTCCGGGGGGAGAGACAGTCCGGGGAGAAAAAGTCCGGGGGGAGAGATTGTCCGGGGAGAGGGACAGTCTGGGGAGAGACAGTCCTGGGGGAGACAGTCCGGGGGGAGAGAAAGTCCGGGGAGAGAGACAGTCCCCGGGGAGGGAGACAGTCCAGGGGGAGAGACAGTCCGTTGAGAGAGAGTCCAGGGTGAGACAGTCCGGGGAGAGACAGTCCGGGGGGACAGACAGTCCGGGGGGTGAGTCAGCACGGCGAGAGACAGTCTGGGGAGAGAGAGTCAGGGGAGAGACAGTCCGGGGAGAGAGACATTCCGGGGGTAGACAGTCCGAGGAGAGACAGGCTGGGGAGAGACTGTCCGGGGAGAGACAGTCCAGGGAGAGAGACAGTCCGGGGAGAGACAGTCCTGGGAGAGAGACAGTCCGGGGAGAGAGACAGTCAGGGGAGAGACAGTCCAGGGAGAGAGAGAGTCCGGGGAGAGACAGTACGGGGGGAGATACTGTCCGGGGAGAGACAGTCCGGGAGAGACAGTCCGGGGACAGTCAGTCCCGGGGAGAGAAAGTCCGGGGGGGGAGACAGTCATTGGAGAGACAGTCCGGGGGGTGAGAGAGTCAGGGGAGAGAGACAGTTCCGGGATAGACAGTCCGGGGAGAGAGACAGTCAGGGGGGAGGCAGTCCGGGGAGAGAGACAGTCCGGGGCAGACAGTCCGGGGGGAGAGACAGTCTGGGGCTTGACAATCCGGGGGGAGAGACAATCCGGGGAGAGACAGTCCGTGGGGAGAGACAGACCGGGGAGAGACAGTCCGGGGAGTGAGACAGTGCGGGGAGAGAGACAGTCCGGGGTGAGAGACAGTCCGGGGAGAGACAGTCCGGGGAGAGAGACAGTCCTGGGGGAGGCAGTCCGGAGAGAGACAGTCCGGTGGGGAGAGACAGTCCGGGGAGAGACAGTCCGGGGAGAGACAAAGCGGGGAGAGAGAGTCCGGGGCGAGATAGTCCGGGAAAGAGACATTCCAGGGAGAGACAGTCCGGGGAGAGACAGTACGGGGAGAGACAGTCCGGGGAGAGACAGTCCGGGGAGAGACAGTCCGGGGAGAGAGACAGTCCGGGGGGTGAGACAGTCCGGGGGGAGATACAGTCCGGGGAGATACAGTCCGTGGGGAGAGACAGTCCGGGGAGAGACAGTCCGTGGAGATACAGTCCGGGGAGAGACAGTCCGGGGAGAGACAGTCCGGGGAGAGACAGACCAGGGGGGAGAGTCAGTCTTGGGAGAGAGACAGTCCGGGGAGAAAAAGTCCGGGGGCGAGACAGTCCGGGGAGAGGGACAGTCCGGGGAGAGAAAGTCCTGGGGGAGACAGTCCAGGGGGAGAGAAAGTCCGGGGAGAGAGACAGTCCCCGGGGAGGGAGACTGTCCGGGGGGAGAGACAGTCCGTTGAGAGAGAATCCGGGGAGAGACAGTCCGTGGAGATACAGTCCGGGGAGAGACAGTCCGGGGAGAGACAGACCAGGGGGGAGAGTCAGTCTTGGGAGAGAGACAGTCCGGGGAGAAAAAGTCCGGGGGGAGAGACAGTCCGGGGAGAGAAAGTCCTGGGGGAGACAGTCCAGGGGGAGAGAAAGTCCGGGGAGAGAGACAGTCCCCGGGGAGGGAGACAGTCCGGGGGGAGAGACAGTCCGTTGAGAGAGAGTCCGGGGAGAGACAGTCCGGCGAGAGACAGTCCGGGGGTACAGACAGTCCTGGGGGGTGAGTCAGTCAGGCGAGAGACAGTCTGGGGAGAGAGAGTCCGGGGAGAGACAGTCGGGGAGAGAGACAGTCCGGGGAGAGACAGTCCGGGGGGAGACATTCCCGGGGAGCGAGAAAGTCCGAAGAGAGAGAAACAGTCCGGGGAGAGAGACAGTCTGGGGGGAGAGACAGTCCGGGGGGAGAGACAGTCCGGGGGTAGACAGTCCGAGGAGAGACAGGCTGGGGAGAGACTGTCTGGGGAGAAACAGTCCGGGGAGAGAGACAGTCCGGGGAAAGAGACAGCCCGGGAGAGACAGTCCGTGGAGAGAGACAGTCCGGGGAGAGACAGTCCTGGGAGAGAGACAGTCTGGGGAGAGAGAGTCCGGGGAGAGACAGTCCGGGGAGAGAGACAGTCCGGGGGGAGACATTCCCGGGGGGAGAGAAAGACCGTAGAGAGAGAGTCAGTCCGGGGTGAGAGACAGTCCGGGGAGAGACAGTCCGGGGAGAGAGACAGTCCTGGGGGAGGCAGTCCGGAGAGAGGCAGTCCGGTGGGGAGAGACAGTCCGGGGAGAGACAGTCCGGGGAGAGACAGTCCGGGGAGAGAGAGTCCGGGGCGAGATAGTCCGGGAAATAGACAGTCCAGGGAGAGACAGTCCGGGGAGAGACAGTCCGGGGAGAGAGACAGTCCGGGGGGAGACAGTCCGATGGGGAGAGACAGTCCGGGGAGAGACAGTCCGGGAGGGACAGTCCGGGGAGAGACAGTCCGGGGAGAGATAGTCCGGGGAGAGAGACAGTCCGGGGGGAGAGACAGTCCGGGGGGAGATACAGTCCGGGGAGATACAGTCCGTGGGGAGAGACAGTCCGGGGAGAGACAGTCCGTGGAGATACAGTCCGGGGAGAGACAGTCCGGGGAGAGACAGTCCGGGAGAGACAGACCAGGGGGGAGAGTCAGTCTTGGGAGAGAGACAGTCCGGGGAGAAAAAGTCCGGGGGAGAGACAGTCCGGGGAGAGGGACAGTCCGGGGAGAGAAAGTCCTGGGGGAGACAGTCCAGGGGGAGAGAAAGTCCGGGGAGAGAGACAGTCCGTTGAGAGAGAGTCCGGGGAGAGACAGTCCGGGAGAGACAGTCCGGGGGTACAGACAGTCCGGGGGTGAGTCAGTACGGCGAGAGACAGTCTGGGGAGAGAGAGTCCGGGGAGAGACAGTCGGGGAGAGAGACAGTCCGGGGAGAGACAGTCCGGGGGAGACATTCCCGGGGAGCGAGAAAGTCCGAAGAGAGAGAAACAGTCCGGGGAGAGAGACAGTCTGGGGGGAGAGACAGTCCGGGGGAGAGACAGTCCGGGGAGAGAGACAGCCCGGGAGAGACAGTCCGTGGAGAGAGACAGTCCGGGGAGAGACAGTCCGGGGAGAGAGACAGTCCGGGGGGAGACATTCCCGGGTTAGAGAAAGACCGTAGAGAGAGAGTCAGTCCGGGGAGAGAGACAGTCCGGGGGAGAGACAGTCCGGGGAGAGAGACAGTCCGGGGAGAGAGACAGCCCGGGAGAGACAGTCCGTGGAGAGAGACAGTCCGGGGAGAGACAGTCCTGGGAGAGAGACAGTCCGGGGAGAGAGACAGTCCAGGGAGAGACAGTCCGGGGAGAGAGAGAGTCCGGGGAGAGACAGTACAGGGGGAGAGACTGTCCGGGGAGAGACAGTCCTGGGCGAGACAGTCCCGGGGGAGAGACAGTCCGGGGGGTGAGACAGTCATTGGAGAGACAGTCCGAGGGGAGAGACAGTCGGGGGAGAGAGACAGTTCCGGGAGAGACAGTCCGCAGAGATAGACAGTCAGGGGGGAGGCAGTCCGGGGAGAGAGACAGTCCGGGGCAGACAGTCCGGGGGCGAGACAGTCCGGGGAGAGACAGTCCAGGGAGAGACAGTCGGGGGAGAGAAAGTCCGGGGGGAGGCAGCCCGGGGAGAGACAGTCCGGGGGGAGAGACAGTCCGGGGAGAGAGAGAGTCCAAGGAGAGACAGTCTGGGGAGAGATAGACCGGGGAGAGAGACAAGTTCGGGGAGATACAGTCCGGGGAGAGATAGTCCGGGAGAGACAATCCGGGGAAGAACAGTCCGGAGGGAGAGACAGTCGTGGGGAGTGAGACAGTCCTGGGAGGGAGAGAGACAGTACTGGGGGAGACAGTCCGGGGGTGACAGTCCGGGGAGAGAGACAGTCCGGGGGGAGGCAGTCCGGAGTGAGACAGTCCGATGGGGAGAGACAGTCCGGGGAGAGACAGTCCGGGGAGGGACAGTCCGGGGAGAGACTGTCCGGGGAGAGATAGTCAGGGGAGAGAGACAGTCCAGGGAGAGACAGTCCGGGGAGAGACAGTCCGGGGAGAGACAGTCCGGGGAGAGACAGTCCGGGGAGAGACAGTCCGGGGAGAGAGACAGTCCGGGGGGAGAGACAGTCCGGGGGGAGACACAGTCCGGCGAAATACAGTCCGTGGGGAGAGACAGTCCGGGGAGAGACAGTCCGTGGAGCGACAGTCCGGGAAGAGACAGTCCGGGGAGAGACAGTCCGGGGAGATACAGTCCAGGGAGAGACAGTCAGGGGGGAGAGTCAGTCTTGGGAGAGAGCCAGTCCAGGGAGAGACAGTCCGCGAATGACAGTCCGGGGAGAGAGACAGTCCTGGGAAAGACAGTCTGGGGAGAGAGACAGTCCGGGGATAGACAGTACGGGGAGAGACTGTCCGTTTAGAGAGACAGTCCGGGGGGAGAGACAGTCCGGGGCGAGACTGTCCGGGGGGAGACTGTCGGGGGGGATACAGTCCAGGGAGAGAGACAGTCCGGGGAGAGACAGTCCGGGGAGAGACAGTCCGGGGAGGGACAGTCCGGGGAGAGACTGTCCGGGGAGAGATAGTCAGGGGAGAGAGACAGTCCAGGGAGAGACAGTCCGGGGAGAGACAGTCCGGGGAGAGACAGTCCGGGGAGAGACAGTCCGGGGAGAGACAGTCCGGGGAGAGAGACAGTCCGGGGGGAGAGACAGTCCGGGGGGAGACACAGTCCGGCGAAATACAGTCCGTGGGGAGAGACAGTCCGGGGAGAGACAGTCCGTGGAGCGACAGTCCGGGAAGAGACAGTCCGGGGAGAGACAGTCCGGGGAGATACAGTCCAGGGAGAGACAGTCAGGGGGGAGAGTCAGTCTTGGGAGAGAGCCAGTCCAGGGAGAGACAGTCCGCGAAAGACAGTCCGGGGAGAGAGACAGTCCTGGGAAAGACAGTCTGGGGAGAGAGACAGTCCGGGGATAGACAGTACGGGGAGAGACTGTCCGTTTAGAGAGACAGTCCGGGGGGAGAGACAGTCCGGGGCGAGACTGTCCGGGGGGAGACTGTCGGGGGGGAGACAGTCCAGTGAGAGAGACAGTCCGGGGAGAGACAGTCCGGGGAGAGACAGTCCGGGGATTGAGACAGTCCGGGGAGAGACAGTCCGGGGAGAGAGACTGTCCGGGGAGAGACAGTCCGGGGAGAGAGACATTCCAGGGAGAGATTGTCCGGGGAGAGAGACAGTCCGGGGAGAGAGACAGTCCGGGGGGAGAGACAGTCCGGTGGGAGAGACAGTCCGAGGAGAGGCAGTCCGGGGAGAGAGACAGTCCGGGGAGAGAGACAGTCCGGGGGGAGAGACAGTCCGGGGTGAGAGACAGTCAGGGGAGAGACTGTACGGGGAGTGAGACAGTCCAGTGGGAGACAGTCCGGAGAGAGACAGTCCGGTGGGGAGAGACAGTCCGGGGAGAGACAGTCCGGGGAGAGACAGTCCGGGGAGAGACAGTCAGGGGAGAGATAGTCAGGGGAGAGAGACAGTACAGGGAGAGACAGTCCGAGGAGAGACAGTCTGGGGAGAGACAGTCCAGGGAGTTACAGTCCGGGGAGAGACAGTCCGGGGAGAGAGACAGTCCGGGGGGAGAGACAGTCCGGGGGGAGAGACAGTCCGGGGAGATACAGTCCGTGGGGAGAGACGGTCCGGAGAGAGAAAGTCCGTTTCGAGACAGTCCGGGGAGAGATAGACCGGGGAGAGAGACAGTTCGGGGAGATACAGTCCGGGGAGAGATAGTCAGGGGAAAGACAGTCCGGGGAGAGTCAGTCCGGAGGGAGAGATAGTCGGGGGGAGTGAGACAGTCCTGGGAGAGAGACAGTACTGGGGGAGACAGTCCGGGGGTGAGACAGTCCTGGGAGAGAGACAGTCCTGGGGGAGGCAGTCCGGAGAGAGACAGTCCGGTGGGGAGAGACAGTCTGGCGAGAGACAGTCCGGGGAAAGACAGTCCGGGGAGAGATAGTCAGGGGAGAGAGACAGTCCAAGGAGAGACAGTCCGGGGAGAGACAGTGCGGGGAGAGACAGTCCGGGGAGAGACAGTCCGGGGAGAGACAGTCCGGGGAGAGAGACAGGCCGGGGGGAGAGACAGTCCGGGGGGAGAGACAGTCCGGGGAAATACAGTCCGTGGGGAGAGACAGTCCGGGGAGAGACAGTCCGTGGAGAGACAGTCCGGGGAGAGACAGTCCGGGGAGAGACAGTCCGTGGAGAGACAGTCCGGGGAGAGACAGTGCGGGGAGAAACAGTCAGGGGGGAGAGTCAGTCTTGGGAGAGAGACAGTCCGGGGAGAGACAGTCCGCAAAAGACAGTCCGGGGAGAGAGACAGTCCTGGGAAAGACAGTCTGGGGAGAGAGACAGTCCGGAGATAGACAGTACGGGGAGAGACAGTCGGGGTAGAGAGACAACCCGGGGGGAGAGACAGTCAGGGGAGAGACTGTCCGGGGGGTGAGACAGTCCAGTGGGAGACAGTCCGGAGAGAGACAGTCCGGTGGGGAGAGACAGTTTTGGGAGAGACAGTCCGGGGAGAGACAGTCCGGGAGAGACGGTCCGGGTAGAGATAGTCAGGGGAGAGAGACAGTACAAGGAGAGAGAGTCCGAGGAGAGACAGTCTGGGGAGAGACAGTCCGGGGAGAGACAGTCTGGGGAGAGACAGTCCGGGGGCAGAGACAGTCCGGGGGGAGAGACAGTCCGGGGAGATACAGTCCGTGGGGAGAGACAGTCCGGGGAGAGAGAGTCCGTTTAGAGACAGTCCGGGGAGAGACAGTCCGGAGAGAGACAGTCCGGGGAGAGACAGTCCAGGGAGAGACAGTCCGCGGGGAGAGTCAGTCTTGGGAGAGAGACAGTCCGGGGAGAGACAGCCCGCGAAAGACAGTCCGGGGAGAGAGACAGTCCTGGGAAAGGTAGTCTGGGGTGAGAGACAGTCAGGGGGGTGAGACAGTCCGGGGAGTAAAAGTGCGGGGGTAGAGACTGTCAGGGGAGAGACAGTCCGGGGAGAGAGACAGTCTGGGGGGGTGAGGCAGTCCGGGGAGAGAAAGTCCGGGGGGAGAGACAGATCGGGGGGAGAGACTGTCCGGGGGGAGAGACAGTCCGGGGAGAGAGACAGTCCGACGAGAGACAGTCCGGGGAGAGATAGTCAGGGGAGAGACAGTCCGGGGGGAGACAATCCGGGGAGAGACAGTCCGGGGGGAGAGACAGTCCGGGGAGAGAGAGAGTCCGAGGAGAGACAGTCCAGGGAGGGATAGTCCGGGGAGAGAGACAGTTCGGGGAGATACAGTCCGGGGAGAGACAGTCCGGGGAGAGACATTCCGGGGAGAGACAGTCCGGAGGGAGAGACAGTCGGGGGGAGTGATACAGTCCTGGGAGAGAGACAGTACTCGGGGAGACAGTCCGGGGGTGAGACAGTCCGGGGAGAGACATTCTGGGGAGTGACCGACCGGGGAGAGACAGTACGGGGGGAGAGAGACAGTCCAGGGAGAGACAATCCAGGGAGAGACAGTCCGGGGAGAGACAGTCCGCAGAGAGACAGTCCGGGGGTATAGACAGTCTGGGGGTAGACAGGCCGGGGAGAGACAGTCCAGGGGGAGACAGTCCGGGGGGAGAGACAGTCCGGGGGGAGAGACAGTCCGGGGCGAGACTGTCTGGAAGGAGACTGTCGGTGGGGAGACAGTCCAGGGAGAGAGACAGTCCGGGGAGAGACAGTCCGGGGAGAGACAGTACTGGGGGAGAGACAGTCCGGGGGTAGACAGTCCGGTGAGAGACAGTCCGGGGCGAGACAGTACGGGGAGAGAGACAGTACCCGGAGAGACAGTCCGGGGGGAGAGACAGTCCGGGGGAGATATATTCCCGGGAGAGACAGTCCAGGGAGAGAGACAGTACCAGGAGAGACAGTCCGGGGGGAGAGACAGTCCGGGGAGAGAATGTCCGGGGAGAGAGACAGTCCGGGGAGAGGCAGTCCGGGGAGACAGACAATCCGGGGAGAGGCAGTCCAGGGAGAGATTGTCCGGGGAGAGAGACAGTCCGGGGAGAGAGACAGTCCGGGGGGAGAGACAGTCCTGTGGGAGACACAGTCCGGGGAGAGGCAGTCCGGGGAGAGACAATCTGGGGGACACAGTCCGGGGAGAGACAGTCCAGGGAGAGAGACAGTCCAGGGAGAGACAGTCCGGCAATAGAGACAGTCCGGGGAGAGACAGTCCGGGGAGAGAGACAGTACAGGGGGAGAGACAGTCCGGGGGGAGAGACAGTCAGTGGAGAGACAGTCCAGGGGGTGAGACAGTCCAATGGGAGACAGTCCAGAGAGAAAAAGTCCGGTGGGGAGAGACAGTCCGGGGAGAGACAGTCCGGGGAGAGACAGTCCGGGGAGAGACAGTCCGGGGAGAGATAGTCAGGGGAGAGAGACAGTCGAGGGAGAAACAGTCCGTGGAGAGACAGTCCGGGGAGAGACAGTCCGGGGAGAGACAGTCCGGGGAGAGACAGCCTGGGGAGAGAGACAGTCCGGGGGAAGAGACAGTCCGGGGGGAGAGACAGTCCGGGGAGATACAGTCCGTGGGGAGAGACAGTACGGGGTGAGACAGTCCGTGGAGAGACAGTCCGGGGGGAGAGTCAGACTTGGGAGAGAGACAGTCAGGGGAGAGAGACAGTCCAGGGAGAGACAGTCCGGGGAGAGAGACAGTCCTGTGAAAGGCAGTCTGGGGAGAGAGACAGTCAGGGGGGTGAGACAGTCCGGGGAGAAAAAGTGCGGGGGAGAGACAGTCCAGGGGTAGACAATCCGGGGAGAGACAGTCCGGGGGGAGAGACAGTCCGGGGAGAGAGAGAGTCCGAGGAGAGACAGTCCGGTTAGAGATAGTCCGGGGAGAGAGACAGTTCGGGGAGATACAGTCCGGGGAGAGACAGTCCGGGGAGAGACATTCCAGGGAGAGACAGTCCGGAGGGAGAGTCAGTTGGGGGAGTGAGACAGTCCTGGGAGAGAGACTGTACTGGGGGAGACAGTCCGGGGGTGAGACAGTCCGGGGAGAGACATTCTGGGGGGAGACTGTCCGGGGAGAGACGGTACGGGGGGAGAGAGACAGTCCGGGGAGAGACAATCCGGGGAGAGACAGTCCGGGGAGAGACAGTCCGTGGAGAGACAGTCCGGGGGGATAGAATGTCCGGGGGTAGACAAGCCGGGGAGAGACAGTCCAGGGGGAGACAGTCCGGGGGTAGAGACAGTCCGGGGAGAGACAGTCCGGGGGGAGACAGTCCTGGGGGCGAGACAGTCTGCGGGAGACAGTCCGGGGAGAGACAGTCCAGGGAGCGCGAAAGTCCAGGGAGAGCCAGTCCAGGGAGAGAGAGACAGTCCGGGGGGAGAGAAAGTCCGGGGAGAGACAGTCCGGGGAGAGAGAGACAGTCCGGGGGGAGAGACAGTCCGGGGGGCGAGACCTTCCGGAGGGAGAGAGACAGTCCGGGGCAGAGACAGTCCGGGGGAGACAGTCCGGGGAGAGACAGTCTGGGGGAGACAGTCCGGGGAGAGAGACAGTCCGGGGAGAGAGACAGTATGGGGAGAGACAGTCCGGGGATGAGACAGTCCGGGGAGAGAGACAGTCCGGGGAGAGAGACAGTCCGGGGGGAGAGACAGTCCGGGGAGACACAGTCCGGGGGGAGACAGTCCGGGGGGAGACAGTCCGGGGGTAGACAGTCCGGTGAGAGACAGTCCGGGGGGAGACAGTCCGGAGAGAGAGAGACAGTCCGTGGAGAGAAAGTCCGGGGAGAGAGACAGTCCGGGGGTGACAGTCCGGGGAGAGCGAGGCAGTCCGGGGATAGACAATTCGGGTATAGAGACAGTCCTGGGGGAGAGACAGTCCAGGGGGAGAGACAGTCCGGGGGGAGACTGTCCGGGGGGAGATAGTCCGGGTAGAGACACAGGGGGAGACAGTCTGTGGAGAGAGACAGTCCGGAAAGAGGCAGTCCGGGGATAGACAGTACGGGGAGAGACAGTCCGGGTAGAGAGACAGTCCGGGGGAAGAGACAGTCCGGGGGGAGAGACAGTCCGGGGAGATACAGTCCGGGGGGAGAGACAGTCCGGGGAGAGAGACAGTCTGGGGAGAGACAGTCCGGGGAGAGAGACAGTCCGGGGAGAGACAGTCCGGGGAGAGAGACAGTCCGGGGGAGAGACAGTCCGGGGGGAGAGACAGTCCGGGGAGAGACAGTCCGTGGAGAGACAGTCCGGGGAGAGACAGTCCGGGGAGAGACAGTACGGGGAGAAACAGTCCGGGGAGAGACAGTCCGAGGGGAGAGTCTGTCTTGGTAGAGAGACAGTCCGGGGAGAGACAGTCCGCGAAAGACAGTCCGGGGAGAGAGACAGTCCTGGGAAAGACAGTCTGGGGAGAGAGACAGTCATGGGGGTGAGACAGTCCGGGGAGAAAAAGTGCGAGGGTAGAGAGTGTCAGGGGAGAGACAGTCCGGGGAGAGAGACAGTCTCGGGGTGAGACAGTCCGTGGAGAGAGAGAGTCCGAGGAGAGACAGTCCGGTTAGAGATAGTCCGGGGAGAGAGACAGTTCGGGGAGATACAGTCCGGGGAGAGACAGTCCGGGGAGAGACAGTCCGTGGAGAGACAGTCCGGGGAGAGACAGTCCGGGGAGAGTCAGTCCGGGGAGAGACAGTCCGGGGAGAGACAGTCCGGTGGGAGACACAGTCCGGGGAGAGGCAGTCCGGGGAGAGACAGTCTGGGGGACACAGTCCGGGGAGAGACAGACCGGGGAGGGTGACAGTCCCGGGAGAGACAGTCCGGCGGTAGAGACAGTCCGGGGAGAGACAGTCCGTGGAGAGAGACAGTACAGGGGGAGAGACAGTCCGGGGGAGAGACAGTCAGTGGAGAGACAGTCCGGGGGGTGAGACAGTCCAATGGGAGACAGTCCAGAGAGAGACAGTCAAGTGGGGAGAGACAGTCCGGGGAGAGACAGTCCGGGGAGAGACAGTCCGGGGAGAGACAGTCCGGGAAAGACAGTCAGGGGAGAGAGACAGTCGAGGGA
This sequence comes from Cetorhinus maximus, assembly GCF_964194155.1. Taxonomy (NCBI): domain Eukaryota; kingdom Metazoa; phylum Chordata; class Chondrichthyes; order Lamniformes; family Cetorhinidae; genus Cetorhinus; species Cetorhinus maximus. The sequence continues at coordinate 6,096 of NW_027599969.1, read as the reverse complement.
GAAAACAGTCCGGAGACAGACAGTCCGGGGAGAGACAGTCCGGGGAGAGACAGTCTGGGGAGAGACAGCCTGGGGAGAGAGACAGTCCGGGGGAAGAGACAGTCCGGGGGGAGAGACAGTCCGGGGAGATACAGTCCGTGGGGAGAGACAGTCCGGGGTGAGACAGTCCGTGGAGAGACAGTCCGGGGGGAGAGTCAGTCTTGGGAGAAAGACAGTGAGGGGAGAGAGACAGTCCGGGGAGAGACAGTCCGGGGAGCGAGACAGTCCTGGGAAAGACAGTCTGGGGAGAGAGACAGTCAGGGGGGTGAGACAGTCCGGGGAGAAAAAGTGCGGGGGAGAGACAGTCCGGGGGGAGACAATCCGGGGAGAGACAGTCCGGGGGGAGAGACAGTCCGGGGAGAGAGAGAGTCCGAGGAGAAACAGTCCGGTTAGAGATAGTCCGGGAGAGAGACAGTTCGGGGAGATACAGTCCGGGGATAGACAGTCCGGGGAGAGACATTCCGGGGAGAGACAGTCCGGAGGGAGAGTCAGTCGGGGGGGAGTGATACAGTCCTGGGAGAGAGACAGTACTGGGGGAGACAGTCCGGGTAGAGAGACAGTCCGGGGGAAGAGACAGTCCGGGGGGAGAGACAGTCCGGGGAGATACAGTCCGGGGGGAGAGACAGTCCGGGGAGAGAGACAGTCCGGGGAGAGACAGTCCGGGGAGAGAGACAGTCCGGGGAGAGACAGTCCGGGGAGAGAGACAGTCCAGGGGGAGAGACAGTCCGGGGAGAGAGACAGTCCGTGGAGATACAGTCCGTGGGGAGAGACAGTCCGGGGAGAGACAGTCCGTGGAGAGACAGTCCGGGGAGAGACAGTCCGGGGAGAGTCAGTCCGGGGAGAGACAGTCCGGGGAGAGACAGTCCGGTGGGAGACACAGTCCGGGTAGAGGCAGTCCGGGGAGAGACAGTCTGGGGGACACAGTCCGGGGAGAGACAGACCGGGGAGGGTGACAGTCCCGGGAGAGACAGTCCGGCGGTAGAGACAGTCCGGGGAGAGACAGTCCGTGGAGAGAGACAGTACAGGGGGAGAGACAGTCCGGGAGGAGAGACAGTCAGTGGAGAGACAGTCCGGGGGGTGAGACAGTCCAATGGGAGACAGTCCAGAGAGAGACAGTCCAGTGGGGGAGACAGTCCGGGGAGAGACAGTCCGGGGAGAGACAGTCCGGGGAGAGACAGTCCGGGAAAGATAGTCAGGGGAGAGAGACAGTCGAGGGAGAAACAGTCCGGAGACAGACAGTCCGGGGAGAGACAGTCCGGGGAGAGACAGTCCGGGGAGAGACAGTCCGGGGAGAGACAGTCTGGGGAGAGACAGCCTGGGGAGAGAGACAGTCCGGGGGAAGAGACAGTCCGGGGGGAGAGACAGTCCGGGGAGATACAGTCCGTGGGGAGAGACAGTCCGGGGTGAGACAGTCCGTGGAGAGACAGTCCGGGGGGAGAGTCAGTCTTGGGAGAGAGACAGTGAGGGGAGAGAGACAGTCCGGGGAGAGACAGTCCGGGGAGCGAGACAGTCCTGGGAAAGACAGTCTGGGGAGAGAGACAGTCAGGGGGGTGAGACAGTCCGGGGAGAAAAAGTGCGGGGGAGAGACAGTCCGGCGGGAGACAATCCGGGGAGAGACTGTCCGGGGGGAGAGACAGTCCGGGGAGAGAGAGAGTCTGAGGAGAGACAGTCCGGTTAGAGATAGTCCAGGGAGAGAGACAGTTCGGGGAGATACAGTCCGGGGAGAGACAGTCCGTGGAGAGACAGTCCGGGGGGAGAGTCAGTCTTGGGAGAGAGACAGTGAGGGGAGAGAGACAGTCCGGGGAGAGACAGTCCGGGGAGCGAGACAGTCCTGGGAAAGACAGTCTGGGGAGAGAGACAGTCAGGGGGGTGAGACAGTCCGGGGAGAAAAAGTGCGGGGGAGAGACAGTCCGGGGGGAGACAATCCGGGGAGAGACAGTCCGGGGGGAGAGACAGTCCGGGGAGAGAGAGAGTCTGAGGAGAGACAGTCCGGTTAGAGATAGTCCAGGGAGAGAGACAGTTCGGGGAGATACAGTCCGGGGAGAGACAGTCCGGGGAGAGACATTCCGGGGAGAGACAGTCCGGAGGGAGAGTCAGTCGGGGGGAGTGAGACAGTCCTGGGAGAGAGACAGTACTGGGGGAGACAGTCCGGGGGTGAGACAGTCCGGGGAGAGACATTCTGGGGGGAGACCGTCCGGGGAGAGACAGTACGGGGGGAGAGAGACAGTCCGGGGAGAGACAATCCGGGGAGAGACAGTCCGGGGAGAGACAGTCCGTGGAGAGACAGTCCGGGGGGATAGACAGTCCGGGGGTAGACAGGCCGGGGAGAGACAGTCCAGGGGGAGACAGTCCGGGGGGAGAGACTGTCCGGGGAGAGACAGTCCGGGGGGAGACAGTCCAGGGGGCGAGACAGTCTGGGGGAGACAGTCCGGGGAGAGACAGTCCAGGGAGCGCGAAAGTCCGGGGAGAGCCAGTCCAGGGAGAGAGACAGTCCGGGGAGAGACAGTCCGGGGAGAGAGAGACAGTCCGGGGGGAGAGACAGTCCGGGGGGCGAGACATTCCGGAGGGGGAGAGACAGTCCGGGGGCAGAGACAGTCCGGGGGAGACAGTCCGGGGAGAGACAGTCTTGGGGAGACAGTCCGGGGAGAGAGACAGTCCGGGGAGAGAGACAGTATGGGGAGAGACAGTCCGGGGATGAGACAGTCCGGGGAGAGAGACAGTCCGGGGGGAGACAGTCCGGAGAGAGAGAGACAGTCCGTGGAGAGAAAGTCCGGGGAGAGAGACAGTCCGGGGGGTGACAGTCCGGGGAGAGCGAGGCAGTCCGGGGATAGACAGTTCGGGTATAGAGATAGTCCGGGGGGAGACTGTCCGGGGGGAGACAGTCCTGGGAGAGACACAGGGGGAGAGAGTCTGTGGAGAGAGACAGTCCGGAAAGAGGCAGTCCGGGGATTGACAGTACGGGGAGAGACAGTCCGGGTAGAGAGACAGTCCGGGGGAAGAGACAGTCCGGGGGGAGAGACAGTCCGGGGAGATACAGTCCGTGGGGAGTGACAGTCCAGGGTGAGACAGTCCGTGGAGAGACAGTCCGGGGAGAGACAGTCCCGGGAGAGTCAGTACGGGGAGAGACAGTCCGGGTAGAGAGACAGTCCGGGGGGAGAGACAGTCCGGGGTGAGAATGTCCAGGGGGAGACTGTCGGGGGGGAGACAGTCCAGGGAGAGAGACAGTCCGGGGAGAGACAGTCCGGGGAGAGACAGAACGGGGAGAGACAGTCCGGGGGGTGAGACAGTCCGGGGGTAGACAGTCCGGGGAGAGACAGTCCGGGGAGAGACAGTACGGGGAGAGAGACAGTCCCAGGAGAGACAGTCCGAGGGGAGAGACAGTCCGGGGAGAGAATGTCCAGGGAGAGAGACAGTCCGGGGAGAGACAGTCCGGGGAGAGAGACGGTCCGGGGAGAGACAGTCCGGGGAGAGAATGTCCGGGGAGAGACAGTCCGGGGAGAGACAGTCCGGGGAGAGACAGTCCGGGGAGAGACAGTCCGGGGAAAGACAGTCCGGGGAGAGAGAGACAGTCCGGGGGGAGAGACAGTCCGGGGGGTGAGACATTCCGGAGGGGGAGAGACAGTCCGGGGGCAGAGACAGTCCGGTGGAGACAGTCCGGGGAGAGACAGTCTGGGGGAGACAGTCCGGGTAGAGAGACAGTCCGGGGGGAGAGACAGTTCGGGAGGAGACTGTCCGGGGGGAGACAGTCCGGGGAGAGACACAGGGGGAGACAGTCTGTGGAGAGGGACAGTCCGGTGAGAGATAGACCGGGGATAGCCAGTACGGGGAGAGACAGTCCGGGTAGAGAGACATTCCGGGGGGAGAGACAGTCCGGTGTGAGAATGTCCAGGGGGAGACTGTCGGGGGGGAGACAGTCCAGGGAGAGAGACAGTCCGGGGAGAGACAGTCCGGGGAGAGACAGAACGGGGAGAGACAGTCCGGGGGGTGAGACAGTCCGGGGGAAGACAGTCCGGGGAGAGACAGTCCGGGGAGAGACAGTACGGGGAGAGAGACAGTACCCGGAGAGACAGTCCGGGGGGAGAGACAGTCCGGGGGAGATATAGTCCCGGGAGAGACAGTCCGGGGAGAGAGACAGTCCCAGGAGAGACAGTCCGGGGGGAGAGACAGTCCGGGGAGAGAATGTCCGGGGAGAGAGACAGTCCGGGGAGAGACAGTCCGGGGAGAGAGACGGTCCGGGGAGAGACAGTCCGGGGAGAGAATGTCCGGGGAGAGACAGTCCGGGGAGAGACATTCCGGGGAGAGACAGTCCGGGGAGAGACAGTACAGGGAGAGAGACAGTACCCGGAGAGACAGTCCGGGGGGAGAGACAGTCCGGGGGAGATATAGTCCCGGGAGAGACAGTCCGGGGAGAGAGACAGTCCCAGGAGAGACAGTCCGGGGGGAGAGACAGTCCGGGGAGAGAATGTCCGGGGAGAGAGACAGTCCGGGGAGAGATAGTTCGGGGAGAGAGACAGTCCGGGGAGAGACAGGGCAGGTGGAGATTGTCCGGGGAGAGAGACAGTCCGGGGAGAGAGACAGTCCGGGGGGAGAGACAGTCCGGTGGGAGAGACAGTCCGGGGAGAGGCAGTCCGGGGAGAGACAGTCTGGGGGACACAGTCCGGGGAGAGACAGTCCGGGGAGAGACAGTCCGGGGATAGAGAGAGTCCGAGGAGAGACAGTCCGGGGAGAGATAGTCCGGGGAGAGAGACAGTTCGGGGAGATACAGTCCGGGGAGAGAAAGTCCGGGAAAGACAGTCCGAGGAGAGACAGTCCGGAGGGAGAGACAGTCGGGGGGAGTGAGACAGTCCTGGGAGAGAGACAGTACGGGGGGAGACAGTCCGGGGGTGAGACAGTCCGGGGAGAGACATTCTGGGAGGTGACCGTCCGGGGAGAGACAGTACGGGGGGTGAGAGACAGTCCGGGGAGAGACAGTCCGCGGAGAGACAGTCCGGGGGGATAGACAGTCCGGGGGTAGACAGGCCGGGGTGAGACATTCCATGGGGAGACAGTCCGGGGGGAGAGACAGTCCGGGGAGAGACAGTCCGGGAGGAGACAGTCCGGGGGGAGAGACAGTCTGGGGGAGACAGTCCGGGGAGAGACAGTCCGGGGAGAGCGAAAGTCGGGGGAGAGCCAGTCCGGGGAGAGAGACAGTCCGGGGAGAGACAGTCCGGGGAGAGAGAGACAGTCCGGGGGGAGAGACAGTCCGGGGGGTGAGACATTCCGGGGGAGACAGTCCGGGGAGAGACAGTCTGGGGAGAGAGACAGTATGGGGAGAGACAGTCCGGGGATGAGACAGTCCGGGGAGAGAGACAGTCCGGGGGGAGAGACAGTCCAGGGGGCGAGACAGTCCGGGGAGACACAGTCCGGGGGGAGACAGTCCGGGGGGTGACAGTCCGGGGAGAGGGAGACAGTCCGGGGATAGACAGTTCGGGTAGAGAGACAGTCCGGGGGGAGAGACAGTCCGGGAGGAGACTGTCCGGGGGGAGACAGTCCGGGGAGAGACACAGTCCCAGGAGAGACAGTCCGGGGGGAGAGGCAGTCCGGGGAGAGAATGTCCGGGGAGAGAGACAGTCCGGGGAGAGACAGTCCGGGGAGAGAGACAGTCCGGGGAGAGACAGGCCAGGGGGAGATTGTCCAGGGAGAGAGACAGTCCGGGGAGAGAGACAGTCCGGGGGGAGAGACAGTCCGGTGGGAGAGACAGTCCGGGGAGAGGCAGTCCGGGGAGAGACAGTCTGGGGGACACAGTCCGGGGAGAGACAGTCCGGGGAGAGACAGTCCGGGGATAGAGACAGTCCGGGGGGTGAGACAGTCCAGTGGGAGACAGTCCGTAGAGAGACAGTCCGGTGGGGAGACACAGTCCGGGGAGAGACAGTCCGGGGAGAGACAGTCCGGGGAGAGATAGTCAGGGGAGAGAGACAGTCCAGGGAGAGACAGTCCGGGGAGAGACAGTCCAGGGAGAGACAGTCCGGGGAGAGACAGTCCGGGGAGAGACAGCCCGGGGAGAGAGACAGTCCGGGG
>NW_027599968.1:7500-15000 GCF_964194155.1 Cetorhinus maximus | reverse complement strand
ATATATATTTGACACTTTGTCATTTTGTCTGTTCTTTTCGCCACAGGCCAAGTTTATTAAACCAGGGTTACCACCGGTCTGGACCCTGGCCGATATTTCAGACCGACAACGGAGTTCGGAAAGCCCGCACAAATTCATCTTAAATCCTCATATAGGACTTCCGAGAGCTCTTTGAAAGGTATTCTATTTGAAAACGCTTACCACCCTCAAAGTCGCACTTTTCTGGGCATTTTTAAAGTGTGACCGTTGTCTGAAAATGTTCTGAAAATCGTGTCCCCGAAAATCTCCGGGTACCCCGCCAACCTCCCCTGCCAACAATTGCAACCGTAAGGTCGGGCGGTAGGCCTACCGTCCAGGAGGCCCCAAAGCCCGCAAAACGCCATTTTGCCATTTTCTCATCGGGACTTCCGAGGGGAACTCATTAACGAGCTCCAGGAGTGGTATGCCAGAAATTGCAACTTGACCCGTCGCCGGGCACACCCGCTACTCTCTGCGGGAATACCCCCACCGGGTGCCGGGTAAAGGCCTCGGATCTGACCTCATGGACTTCCGTCTGCGCACGGATTTTGCTCTCGCGGGCCCAAGAGCCACTTTCCACGGCCTACCAACGCAATCCGAAGTGCATTGGCCAACCATTACAACGGGAAACACTTTGCCTCTCCACCAGAGACTAAGTCCAATTGGTTAACCATTTCTCAGGAAAACACTTTGCCTCTCTGCCAGAGACTTAAGTCCAATTGGTTAACCATTTCTCATGGCCGCAATTTGCCTGCCGTTCAGAGACCAAGTCCAATTGGTTAACCATTTCTCTTGAAAACACTTTGCCTCTCCGCCAGAGACTAAGTCCAATTGGTTAACCATTTCTCAGGAAAACGCTTTGCCTCTCTGCCAGAGACTAAGTCCAATTGGTTAACCATTTCTCTTGAAAACACTTTGCCTCTCTGCCAGAGACTAAGTCCAATTGGTTATCCATTTCTCGTGAAAACACTTTGCCTCTCTGCCAGAGACTAAGTCCAATTGGTTAACCATTTCTCAGGAAAACACTTTGCCTCTCTGCCAGAGACTAAGTCCAATTGGTTAACCATTTCTCGTGAAAACACTTTGTCTCTCCGCCAGAGACTAAGTCCAATTGGTTAATCATTTCTCAAGGCCACAATTTGCCTGCCGTTCAGAGACCAAGTCCAATTGGTTAACCATTTCTCTTGAAATCACTTTGCCTCTCTGCCAGAGACTAAGTCCAATTGGTTAACCATTTCTCTTGAAAACACTTTGCCTCTCTGCCAGAGACTAAGTCCATTTGGTTAACCATTTCTCTTGAAAACACTTTGTCTCTCCGCCAGAGACTAAGTCCAATTGGTTAACCATTTCTCGTGAAAACACTTTGTCTCTCCGCCAGAGACTAAGTCCAATTGGTTAACCATTTCTCTGGAAAACACTTTGCCTCTCTGCCAGAGACTAAGTCCAATTGGTTAACCATTTCTCAGGAAAACACTTTGCCTCTCTGCCAGAGACTAAGTCCCATTGGTTAACCATTTCTCGTGAAAACACTTTGTCTCTCCGCCAGAGACTAAGTCCAATTGGTTAATCATTTCTCAAGGCCACAATTTGCCTGCCGTTCAGAGACCAAGTCCAAATTGGTTACCCATTTCTCTTGAAAACACTTTGCCTCTCTGCCAGAGACTAAGTCCAATTGGTTAACCATTTCTCTTGAAAACACTTTGCCTCTCTGCCAGAGACCAAGTCCAATTGGTTAACCATTTCTCGTGAAAACACTTTGCCTCTCTGCCAGAGACTAAGTCCAATTGGTTATCCATTTCTCTTGAAAACACTTTGTCTCTCCGCCAGAGACGAAGTCCAATTGGTTAACCATTTCTCTTGAAAACACTTTGCCTCTCTGCCAGAGACTAAGTCCAATTGGTTAACCATTTCTCGTGAAAACACTTTGCCTCTCTGCCAGAGACTAAGTCCAATTGGTTAATCATTTCTCTTGAAAACACTTTGCCTCTCTGCCAGAGACTAAGTCCAATTGGTTAACCATTTCTCGTGAGAACACTTTGCCTCTCTGCCAGAGACTAAGTCCAATTGGTTCACCATTTCTCTTGAAAACACTTTGTCTCTCCGCCAGAGACTAAGTCCAATTGGTTAACCATTTCTCTGGAAAACACTTTGCCTCTCTGCCAGAGACTAAGTCCAATTGGTTAACCATTTCTCTTGAAAACACTTTGCCTCTCTGCCAGAGACTAAGTCCAATTGGTTAACCATTTCTCGTGAAAACACTTTGCCTCTCTGCCAGAGACTAAGTCCAATTGGTTAACCATTTCTCAGTGGCACACCGAGGGCAATCTGTAACGTCTCGCGGGCCCGGGGGCCCCTTTGCACGGCCTGCCAATGCAATCCGAGGCGCACTGTCCTTCGTTTGGTTAACCATTTCTCAGGGGCACACCGAGGGCACCCTGCATTGTCTCGCGGGCCCGGAGGCCACTTTGCACGGCCTGCCAATGCAATCCGAGGTGCTTCGCCCTTGGCCGCCTTCCCGGCCGGCTTCGGGACGTTTCGGGGGCTCTCACCGGGGCAAATCCGGTCCCCCGGGCGATTAGGAGGCCTCCCCGGGCAGGCCCGGGCTTCAGGCCGCCGCTTTTCCATCCCGGCCGAAAGAGGCGAAAAATGCCGAAAATGGCCAAAAATGGCCGCCGGCAGGGCCTGTCGGTCGGTTTGGCGGCAGCCTGGGTCGGTCCCTGCAGACCTGGAGGCTCGAGAAGGTTTTTGGCGATGTCGACCGATTCTCGATTTGCCACCTCCTACTATTCTGCAGGTACCCCGCCAACCTCCCCTGCCAACAATTCCAACCGTAAGGTCGGGCGGTAGTCCTACCGTCCAGGAGGCCCCAAAGCCCGCAAAACGCCATTTTGCCCTTTCCTCATCGGGACTTCCGAGGGGAACTCATTAACCAGCTCCAGGAGTGGCATGCCAGAAAATGCAACTTGACCCGTCGCCGGGCAGATTCGCTACTCTCTGCGGGAATACCCCCACCGGGTGCCGGGTAAAGGCCTCGGATCTGACCTCATGGACTTCCGTCTGTGCACGGATTTTGCTCTCGCGGGCCCAAGAGCCACTTTGCCCGGCCTGCCAATGCAACCCGAGGTCCATTGTCCTCATTGGTTAACCATTTCTCGTGAAAACACTTTGCCTCTCTGCCAGAGACGAAGTCCAATTGGTTAACCATTTCTCAGGGGCTCACCGAGGGCAATCTGTAACGTCTCGCGGGCCCGGGGGCCCCTTTGCACGGCCTGCCAATGCAATCCGAGGCGCACTGTCCTTCGTTTGGTTAACCATTTCTCAGGGGCACACCGAGGGCACCCTGCATTGTCTCGCGGGCCCGGAGGCCACTTTGCACGGCCTGCGAATGCAATCCGAGGTGCTTCGTCCTTGGCCGCCTTCCCGGCCGGCTTCGGGACGTTTCCGGGGCTCTCACCGGGGCAAATCCGGTCCCCCGGGCGATTAGGAGGCCTCCCCGGGCAGGCCCGGGCTTCAGGCCGCCGCTTTTCCATCCCGGCCGAAAGAGGCGAAAAATGCCGAAAATGGCCAAAAATGGCCGCCGGCAGGGCCTGTCGGTCGGTTTGGCGGCAGCCTGGGTCGGTCCCTGCAGACCTGGAGGCTCGAGAAGGTTTTTGGCGATGTCGACCGATTCTCGATTTGCCACCTCCTACTATTCTGCAGGTACCCCGCCAACCTCCCCTGCCGACAATTCCAACCGTAAGGTCGGGCGGTAGTCCTACCGACGAAGAGGCCCCAAAGCCCGCAAAACGCCATTTTGCCCTTTCCTCATCGGGACTTCCGAGGGGAACTCATGAACCAGCTCCAGGAGTGGCATGCCAGAAATTGCAACTTGACCCGTCGCCGGGCGCACTCGCTGCTCTTTGCGGGAATACCCCCACCGGGCGCCGGGTAAGAGCCTCGGATCTGACCTCATGGGCTTCCGTCCTCGCACGGATTTTGCTCTCCCGGGCCCAGGGGCCACTTTCCCCGGCCTTGCGAAGGCAATCGGAGGTGCTTCGCCCTCGAAACCGCCTTCCCGGCCGGCTTCGGGACGTTTCCGGGGCAAATCCGGTCCCGCGGGCGAAGGGGAGCCTTCCCCGGGCACGCCCGGGCTTCAGGCCGCCGCTTTCCGTGACCTACCGAAAGACGCGAAAAATGCCGAAAATGGCCAAAAATGGCCGCCCGGCACGGCCTCGCGGTCGGTTTGGGGGCAGCCTGGGTCGGTCCCTGCAGACCTGGAGGCTCGAGAAGGCACTTGGCGATGTCGACCGATTCTCGATTTGCCACCTCCTACTATTCTGCAGGTACCCCGCCAACCTCCCCAGCCAACAAATCGCAAATGCCGATCGGCGGGTGACCGTCCGGTAGTCATGCCGACGAAGAGGCACCTAGGCCCCGCAAACGCTTCCAAATCCGACCCCATCCCGGACCGGTTCTTTTTTAAAAAAGGCTCCCAGGATTCCGGATTTTTTCCTGCCGCACTCGGGACCACCCGACGGACACGAAACCGGGAACCTTTCCCCGGTCCGACCCTCCTCGGCCCGGCCAGCCGACGCCGAAGCGGCCGACTGGTTAATGATTTCACCCTGCTCCGACGTGACGCGTTTTCCAACCGCGCATGCGCGGCTCTGCCACCCGAACCGCCCCCTCACGTGGGGGCTCTGGGTCCGCCCCCCGGCAGCCATTTCCTCCTGCCGGTCCGTTATTTTACGCCGTTTTTCGCCCTCCAGCCCTGCCGGAATGCTGCCTGCTCGCTGGTTAACCATTTCGCTCCCTGCACTTCGGCTTCTGCCCTGCTGGGGAAGCCCGCTGCTGCCTCTAACCGTACTCACGGGCGGGCGGCTCTCCTGCGCGGCCTCCGGCCACGCCCCCTCACCTGGTTTGCTGGGAACCCGCCCCCGGCAGCCTGTTACTCGTGCCGGTTCGGTCTTATCGGCCCTTTTTGCACCTTCCCTGCCTGCTGGCATGCTTCGGCTCACCGGTCAACCGGTTCCCCGTTCTCCACTTAGACTTTTGAGCTGCGGGGCTGGTCTGCCGCGAACTGCACCCGTATTACGGGGCGGGCGGCTCTACTGCCCGTACGGCTGCCCTGCCTGTTAACTGGTTAACCGTTTCCCCGTCCACTACTTCGTCCCTGGACCTGCCGGTGTGTTCTGCAGCTAACTGCACCCGTATTACGGGGCGGGACGCTCCGCTTACCGGCCGGCTGCCATGCCTGCTTAACTGGTCAACCATTTACTCACATATACTTAGCCCCTGGAGCTGCTGGGCTGGTCGGCGACCTAACTGCACCCTTGTTGCCGGGAGGTCGGCACTAATTGCCGGCCGGCCGGCTGCCCTGCCTGCTAACTGGTAAACCCTTTACCCACATGTACTTAGCCCCTGGATACTGATGGGCTGTTCTGCACCTAACTGCACCCTGATTAGCGGGCGGGCGGCTGTAATTACCGGCCGGCTGCCCTGCCTGCTAACTGGTTAACCATTTACCCACATGTACTTAGCCCCTGGAAACTGATGGGCTGTTCTGCAACTCACTGCACCCTTACTGGCGGGCGGACAGGCGGCCGGCTCTAATTACCGGCCGGCCGGCTGCCCTGCCTTGCTAACTGGTTAACCATTTACCCACATGTACTTAGCCCCTGGAAACTGATGGGCTGTTCTGCACCTAACTGCACCCTTATTAGCGGGCGGGCGGCTGTAATTACCGGCCGGCTGCCCTGCCTGCTAACTGGTTAACCTTTTACCCACATGTACTTAGCCCCTGGAAACTGATGGGCTGTTCTGCACCAAACTGCACCCTTATTAGCGGGCGGGCGGGCGGCTCTAATTGCCGGCCGGCTGCTCTGCCTGCTAACTGGTTAACCATTGACCCACATGTACTTAGCCCCTGGAGCTGATGGGCTGTTCTGCACCTAACTGCACCTTGATTAGCGGGCGGGCGGCTCTAATTGCTGGCCGGCTGCTCTGCCTGCTAACTGGTTCACCATTTACCCACATGTACTTAGCCCCTGGAAACTGATGGGCTGTTCTGCACCTAACTGCACCTTGATTAGCGGGCGGGCGGCTCTAATTGCCGGCCGGCTGCTCTGCCTGCTAACTGGTTCACCATTTACCCACATGTACTTAGCCCCTGGAAACTGATGGGCTGTTCTGCACCTAACTGCACCCTGATTCGCGGGCGGGCGGCTCTAATTGCCGGCCGGCTGCTCTGCCTGCTAACTGGTTAACCATTTACCCACATGTACTTAGCCCCTGGAAACTGATGGGCTGTTCTGCACCTAACTGCACCCTGATTAGCGGGCGGGCGGCTCTAATTGCCGGCCGGCTGCTCTGCCTGCTAACTGGTTAACCATTTACCCACATGTACTTAGCCCCTGGAAACTGATGGGCTGTTCTGCACCTAACTGCACCCTTATTAGCGGGCGGGCGGCTGTAATTACCGGCCGGCTGCCCTGCCTGCTAACTGGTTCATCATTTACCCACATGTACTTAGCCCCTGGAGCCGCTGGGCTGGTCTGCACCTAACTGCACCCTTATTAGCGGGCGGACAGGCGGCCGGCTCTAATTACCGGCCGGCCGGCTGCCCTGCCTGCTAACTGGTTCACCATTTACCCACATGTCCTTAGCCCCTGGAAGCTGATGGGCTGTTCTGCACCTAACTGCACCCTTATTAGCGGGCGGGCGGCTGTAATTACCGGCCGGCTGCCCTGCCTGCTAACTGGTTAACCATTTACCCACATGTACTTAGCCCCTGGAGCTGCTGGGCCTGTCGGCACCTAACTGCACCCTTATCACCGGGCGGGCGGCTCCAATTACCGGCCGGCTGCCCTGCTTGCTAACTGGTTAACCATTTCACCTTCTGCACTTTGCCTACCTTACCCTTCGCCGAACCCTAACCCTGGCCCTAACACACGCTCTAAACCCTGCACTTAAACGTAACCCTAACCCTCACCCTAACCCTAACACTCGCCCTAACTCTAACCCTAACCCTAACCCTAACCCTACCCTTAAACCTTACCCTAACCCTTTGCCCGTCCCCGACCCCAACACTAACCCTATTCCCTCACCTTCTCCCCGTCACCGACCCCCAACCCCGACCCCAACACTAACACTCACCATGCAGGCTACAAATGCGCCGCCTTCGCAACCCTTCACCCGCCGGCACACTCTTACAACCGCACCAACCACAAGCCTCCTCCGGGCCCATACCTTCCAGAAGGAAAATGCCCCTCACTCAACACCGACCCCAATCCACTCTGCGCAGCCGGCAATGGCGACCCCCGGTGCGGCCACCGCGGCCTCGTCCACCCCGCTCCCTCCCGAGGCCTACCACGCCCTCGCTAAGCCCGTGCCTTACAAGCCGACAATCCCTTCATGCTCACCGCTTCCGACAACCACCGGCCAGCCGGCCAAGCCCTTGAAATCCAGCCCTTCCGCCAGCACCGACTCAAATCCAACCTCCCA
>NW_027599967.1:0-19762 GCF_964194155.1 Cetorhinus maximus | reverse complement strand
GACACTGACTACAGACCCTGACTCCAGTCGCCGACTCCTCCGGGCCCCAACACCACACCCCGATTCCTCCAGACCTCGACTCCAGACCCCGACTCCAGACCCCATCTCCAGAACCCGACTCCAGACGCCAACTTCAACTCCTATTCCTCCAGACCCCGACTCCAGACCCCGGCTCCTCCAGACCACGACTGCAGACCCCGACGCCATATACTGACTCCTCCAGACCCCGACTCCAGACCCCGACTCCAGACCCCGACTCCAGACCCCGACTCCAGACCCCATATCCAGACCCCGACTCCAGACCCCTACTCTTCCACACCACTACTCCTCCACACCCCGAATCCTCCAGACCCCGACTGTAGACCCCGACTCCAGACGACGACTCCAGACCGCGACACAAGTGCCCGAATCCAGACCCCTACTCCTCTAGACCACGACTCGTCCAGACCCTATTTCCAGACCCCAGCTCCAGATCCGGACTCCAGACCGCAACTCCAGAGCCCGACTCCTCCAGTGACCGACCCCTCCAGTGCCCGACTCCTCCAGACCCCGACTCCTCCTGACCCCGACTCCTCCTGACCCTGACTCCTCCTGACACCGACTCCAGACCCCGACTACAGAATCCGACTCCTGAACCTGACTCCAGACCCCAACTCCAGACCCCTACTCTTCCACACCACTACTCCTCCACACCCCGAATCCTCCAGACCCCGACTGTAGACCCCGACTCCAGACGACGACTCCAGACCCCGACACAAGTGCCCGAATCCAGACCCCTACTCCTCTAGACCACGACTCGTCCAGACCCTATTTCCAGACCCCAGCTCCAGATCTGGACTCCAGACCCCGACTCCAGAGCCCGACTCCTCCAGTGCCCTGACTCCTCCAGACCCCGACTCCAGACCCCGACTACAGAAACCGACTCAAGAACCCGACTCCAGAACTCGACTCCAGACCCTGACGCCATATACTGATTCCTCCAGACCATGAATCCAGATCACGACCCCAGACCCCGGCTCCTCCAGACCCCGACGCCATATACTGACTCCTCCAGACCCCGACTCCAGACCCTGACTCCGGATCCCGACTCCAGACACCGACTCCAGACCCCGACTCCAGACCGCGACTCCAGACAACTACACCAGTCCCCTACTTCAGACCCCTACTCCTCCAGACCATGACTCCTCCAGACCATACCTCCAGATCCGGACTCCAGACCCCGACTCCAGATCCCGACTCCTCCGGGCCCCAACTCCTCACCCTGGCATCTCCAGGCAATGACTCCAGACCCCGACTCCAGACACCGACTCCAGACCCTGACTCCAGACCCCGATTCCATACCCCGACTCCAGACCGCGACTCCATACCCCGACTCCAGACCCCAACTCCACCAGACCCTGACTCCAGATCCTGTCTCCAGTCCCTGACTACAGACCTCGACTCCAGACCCTGACTCCAGACCCCATCTCCAGAACCCGACTCCAGACGCCGACTTCAACACCTACTCCTCCAGACCCCGATTCCAGACCCCGAATACAGACCTCAACTCCAGACACCGACTCCTCTAGACCCCGACTCCAGACACCGACTGCGGAACCCGACTCCAGACCGTGAAACCGGACCCCGACTCCAGACCACGACTACTCCAGTGCCCGACTCCTCCCGTGCCCGATTCCTCCACACTCCAACTCCTCCAGACCCCGACTCCTCCAGACCCTGACTCTAGACCCCGACTCCAGACCCCGACTCCTGACCCCGACTCCTCCTGACCCCGGCTCCAGTCCCCGAATCCAGAAACCGGCTCCAGAACTCGGCTCAAGATCCCGACGCCTCCAGACACCGACTCCTCCAGACCCCGACTCCAGACACCGACTGCGGAACCCGACTCCAGACCGTGAAACCAGACCCCGACTCCAGACCAAAACTACTCCAGTGCCCGACTCCTCCCGTGCCCGATTCCTCCACACTCCAACTCCTCCAGACCCCGACTCCTCCAGACCCTGACTCCAGACCCCGACTCCAGACCCCGACTCCCGACCCCGACTCCTCCTGACCCCGGCTCCAGTCCTCGACTCCAGAAACCGGCTCCAGATCCCAACTCCAGACCCGGACTCCAGACACCGACTCCAGACCCCGGCTCCTCCAGACCATGACTGCAGACCCCGACGCCATATACTGACTCCTCCAGACCCCGACTCCTGACCCCGACTCCAGACCCCGACTCCAGACCCCGACCCCAGATCCCGACTCCAGACCCCGACACCAATGCCCGACTCCAGACCCCTACTCCTCTAGACCACGACTCGTCCAGACCCTACTTCCAGACCCCAACTCCAGATCCGGACCCCAGACCCCGACTCCTCCAGAGCCCGACTCCTCCAGAGCCTGACTCCTCCAGAGCCCGAATCCTCCAGAGCCCGACTCCTCCAGTGCCCGACTCCTCCAGTGACCGACTCCTCCAGACCCCGACTCCTCCAGACCCCGACTCCAAACACCGACTCCAGACCCCAACACCATATACTGACTCCTCCAGACCCCGACTCCAGACCCCGACTCCAGACCCCGACTCCAGACCCCGACTCCAGACCCCGACTCCACATCCCTACTCTTCCACACCCCTACTCCTCCACACCCTGAAACCTCCAGACCCCGACTCCAGAGCCCGACTCTAGATCCCGACTCTAGACTCTGACTCCAGACCCCGACACCAGTCCCCGACTCCAGAGCCTGACTCCTCCAGAACCCGACTCCTCCAGAGCCCGACTCCTCCAGTGCCCGACTCCTCCAGTGCCCGACTCCTCCAGACCCTGACTCCTCCAGACCCCGACTCTAGACTCTGACTCCCGAGCCCGACTCCAGACCCCGACTCCAGGCCCCGACTCCAGACCGCGACTCCAGATCGTGACTCCAGACACCGACACCAGTCCACGACTACAGACCCCGACTCCAGACCCTGACTCCAGACCCTGACTTCGGTCCCTGACTACAGACCCCCGACACCATTCCCAGGCTCCCGACACCGACTCCAGACCCTGACTCCAGTCGCCGACTCCTCCGGGCCCCAACTCCACACCCCGACTACTCCTGACCCCGACTCCAGACCCCGACACCAGACCCCTACACCTCCAGACCACGACACCTCCAGTCCCTACCTCCTGACCCCAACTGCAGATCCGGACTCCAGACCCCAACTCCTCCAGAGCCCGACTCCTCCAGTACCCCGACTCCTCCAGACCCTGGCTCCACCACCCCGACTCCTCCAGGCCTCGACTCCTCCAGACCCTGACTCCAGACCCCGACTCCCGACCCCGACTCCTCCTGACCCCGACTCCAGACCCTGACTACAGAAACCGACTCCAGACCCCGACTCCAGACCCGGACTCCAGACACCGACTCCAGAACTGGACTCCAAACCCCGACACCATATACTGACCCCTCCAGACCATGACTCTAGGTCCCGAATCCAGACCCGGGCTCCTCCAGACCCCGACGCCATATACTGACTCCTCCAGACCCCGACTCCAGACCCTGACTCCAGATCCCGACTCCAGACACCGACTCTAGACCCCGACTCCAGACCGCGACTCCAGACAACTACACCAGTCCCCTACTTCAGACCACTACTCCTCCAGACCACGACTCCTCCAGACCCTACCTCCAGACCCTACCTCCAGACCCGGGCTCCAGACACCGACTCCTGAACTCAACTCCCTACCCCGACACCATATACTGATTTCTCCAGACCATGACTCCAGACCCCGACTCCCGACCCCGACTCCAGACCCCGGATACTCCAGACCCCGATGCCATATACCGACTCCTCCAGACCCCGACTCCAGACCGCGACTCCAGACACCTACACCAGTCCCCAACTTCAGACCCCTAGTCCTCCAGACCACGACTCCTCCAGAAGCTACCTCCAGACCCTACCTCCAGATCCGGACTCCAGACCCCGACTCCTCCAGACCCCGATGCCACACTCCAACTACTCCAGACCCCGACTCCAGATCTGGACACCTGACCCTGACTCCAGGCCCCGACTACAGACCCCGACTCCATATACTGACTGCTCCGGACCGTGACTCCAGACCGCAAATCCAGACCCTGACTCCAGAACCAGACTCCAGAGCCCGACTGCAGACCCCACCTCCAGATCCCGACTCCTACAGACCCCGACACCACCAGGTCCCGTCTCCAATCCCGGACTCCAGTCCCCGACTCCAGTCCCCGACTCCAGACCCCGATTCCAGACCCCGACTCCAGACCCCGACCCCCGACCCCGACTACAGACCCCGACTCCAGTCCCCGACTCCTCCAGACCCGGCTCCTCCAAACCCCGACTCCTCCAGAGCCCGACTCCTCCCGTGCCCGACTCCTCCAAACCCCGGCTCCTCCAGGCACTGACTCCAGAAACCGACTACAGACCCCGACTCCAGACCCGGACTCCAGACACCGACTCCAGAACTCGACTCCAGACCCCGACGCCATATACTGACCCCTCCTACCATGACTCCAGAGCCCCATTCCCGACACCGACTCCAGACCCCGGCTCCTCCAGACCCCGACGCCATATACTGACTCCTCGAGACCCTGACTCCAGATCCTGACTCCAGACACCGAGTCCAGACCCCGACTCCAGACAACTACACCAGTCGCCTACTTCTGACCCATAGTCCTGCAGACCACGACCCCTCCAGACCCTACCTCCAGATCCGGACTCCAGACCCCAACTCCAGACTCCGACTCCTCTGGGCCCCAACTCCACACCCCGACAACTCCAGACCCCGACTCCATACCCCGACTGCAGACTGCGACTCCAGACCCCGACTCCAGACCCCGACTCCTCCAGACCCTGATGCCACACTCCGACTACTCCAAACCCTGACTCCAGATCTGAATACCTGACCCAACTCCAGGCCCCGACTACAGACCCCGACTCCATATACTGACTGCTCCGGACCCTGGCTCCAGACCGCGACTCCAGACCCTGACTCCAGAACCCGACTCCAGAGCCCGACTGCAGACCCCACCTCCAGATCCCGACTCCTACAGACCCCGACACCACCAGGTCCCATCTCCACTCCCAGACTCCAGTCCCCGACTCCAGTCCATGACTCCAGACCCCGATTCCAGACCCTGACTCCAGACCCCAACTACAGACCCCGACTCCAGTCCCCGACACCAATGCCCGACTCCAGACCCCTACTCCTCTAGACCACGACTCGTCCAGACCCTACTTCCAGACCCCAACTCCAGATCCGGACTCCAGACCCCGACTCCTCCAAACCCCGGCTCCTCCAGGCACGGACTCCAGAACCCGACTCCCGACCCCGACTCCCGACCCCGACTCCAGACCCCGACTCCAGACCCTGACTCCAGACCTCAACTCCCGACCCCGACTCCTCCTGACCCCGACTCCGGCCCCCGACTCCAGATACCAACTCCAGACCCTGACTCCAGACCGCGAATCCAGACACCGACAGCAGTCCCCGACTCCAGACCCTGACTCCAGACCCCGACTCCAGACCGCGACTCCAGTCCCCGACTACAGACCCCGACACCAGTCCCAGGCTCCCGACACCGACTCCAGACCCTGACTCCAGTCACCAACTCCTCCGGGCCCCAACTCCACTCCCCGACTCCTCCAGACCCCGACTCCGGACCCCGACTCCAGACCCCGACTCCAGTCCCCGAGTCCAGACCCCTACTCCTCCAGACCACAACTCCTCCAGACCCCAACTCCAGATCCGGACTCCTGACCCCGGCTCCAGACCCCGACTCCTCCAGACCTTGACTCCTGACCCTGACTCCTCCTGACCCTGACTCCTCCTGACCCCGACTCCATACCCCGACTTCCGAAACCGACCCCAGACCCCGACTCCAGACCCCATCTCCAGAACCCGAATCCAGACGCCGACTTCAACCCCTACTCCTCCAGACCCCGACTCCAGACCCTGAATTCAGATCTTGACTCCAGACACCGACTCCTCCAGACCCTTACTCCAGACCCTGAAGCCAGACCCTGATTACAGACCCGGACTCCTCCAGAACCCGACTCCTCCCGTGCCCGACTCCTCCAGACCCCAACTCCTCCAGACCCCGAGTCCTCCGAACCTGACTCCAGACCCCGACACCAGTCCCCGACTCCAGAAACCGACTCCAGAACTCGACTCCAGACCCCGACGCCATATACTGACTCCTCCAGACCCCGACTCCAGACCCCGACTCCAGACCCCGACTCCAGACTGTGACTCCAGACAACTACACCAGTGCCCGACTTCAGACCCCTACTCCTCCAGACCATGACTCCTCCAGACCCTACTTCCAGGCCACAACTCCAGATCTGGACTCCAGACCCCAACTCCAGACCCCGACTCCTCTGGGCCCCAACTCCACACCCCGAGTCCTTCAGACCCTGACTCCAGACCCTGACTCCAGACCGCAACTCCAGACCGCGACTCCAGACCCCGACTCCAGACCCCGACTCCAGACCCCGACTCCAGACCCCGACTCCAGATCCCGACTCCAGACCCCGACTCCATACCTCGACTCCATACCCCGACTACAGACCGCGACTCCAGACCCCGACTACTCCAGACCCTGATGCCACACTCCGACTACTCCAAACCCCGACTCCAGACCTGGGCACCTGACCCCGATTCCAGGCCACGACTCCAGACCCAGACTCCTCCAGGCCCCGATGCCACATACCGACTCCTCCAGACCCCGACTCCAGACCCTGACTCCAGATCCCGACTCCAGACACCGACTACAGACCCCGACTCCTCCAGAGCCCGACTCCTCCAGAGCCCGACTCCTCCAGTGCCCGACTCCTCCAGAGCACTACTCCTCCAGACGCCGACTCCTCCCGACCCCGACTCCTCCCGACCCTGACTCCTCCTGACCCCGACTCCAGACCCCGACTCCAGAAACCGACTCCAGACCCTGACTCCAGACCCTGACTCCAGACCCGGACTCCAGACCCGGACTCCAGACACCGACTCCAGAACTCGACTCCAGACCCCGACGCCATATACTGACCCCTCCAGACCATGACTCCAGACCCCGACTCCCGACCCCGACTCCAGACCCCGGATCCTCCAGACCCCGATGCCATATACCGTCTCCTCCAGACCCCGACTCCAGACCCTGACTCCAGATCCCGACTCCAGACACCGACACCAGACCCCGACTCCTCCAGTCCCTGACTCCAGACCTCGACTCCAAACCCCGACTCCTGACCCCGACTCCTCCTGACCCCGGCTCCAGTCCCCGACTCCAGAACCCGGCTCCAGACCCCTACTCAAGACCTGGACTCCAGACACCAACACCAGAACTCCACTCCAGATCCAGACGCCATATACTGACCCCTCCAGACCCCGACTCCAGACCCCGACTCCAGACCCCGACTCCAGACCCCGACTCCAGACACTGACTTCAGACCCCGGCTCCTCCAGACCGCGCCTGCAGACCCCGACGCCATATACTGAATCCTCCAGACCACGACTCCTCCAGACCCTACCACCAGACCCCAACTCCAGATACGGACTACAGACCATGACTCCAGACCCCAACTCCTCCAGAGCCCGACTCCTCCAGTGCCCGACTCCTCCAGACCCCGACTCCTCCAGACCCCGACTGCTCCAGACCCCAACTCCTCCAGACCCTGACTCCAGACCCAGACTCCTGTCCCCGACTCCTCCCAACCACGACTCCTCCTGACCCCGTCTCCAGACCCCGACTCCAGAAACCGACTCCAGACCCTGACTCCAGACCCGGACTCCAGACACCGACTCCAGAACTCTACTCCAGACCCTGACGCCATATACTGACCCCTCCAGACCATGACTCCAGACCACGACTACCGACCCCGGCCCCTCCAGTACCCGACGCCATATACTGGCTCCTCCAGACCCCAACTCCAGACCCCGACTCCAGACCCCGACTCCAGACCCCGACTCCAGACCACAACTCCAGTCCACGACTACAGACCCCGACACCAGTCCCAGGCTCCCGACCCCGACTCCAGACCCTGACTCCAGTCACCGACTCCTCCGGGCCCCAACTCCACACCCCGACTCCTCCAGACCCCGACTCCAGACACCGACTCCAGACCCCGAGTCCAGACCCCTACTCCTCCAGACCACGACTCCTCCAGACCCTACCTCCAGACCCCAACTGCTGATCAGGACTCCAGACCACGACTCCAGAGCCCAACTCCTCCAGAGCCCAACTCCTCCAGTGCCCGACTCCTCCAGACCCCGACTCCAGACCCCGACTCCTCCCGACCCCAACTCCTCCTGACCCCGACTCCAGATCCCGACTCCAGAAACCGACTACAGACCACGACTCCAGACCCGGACTCCTCCCGACCCCGACTCCTCCTGACCCCGACTCCAGATCCTGACTCCAGAAACCGACTACAGACCCCGACTCCAGACCCGGACTCCAGACACCGACTCCAGAACTCGACTCCAGACCCCGACTCCAGACCCCGACGCCATATACTGACCCCTCCAGACCATGACTCCAGAGCCCTACTCCCGACCCCGACTCCAGACCCCGGCTCCTCCAGACCCCGACGCCATATACTGACTCCTCAAGACCCAGACTCCAGATCCTGACTCCAGACACCGACTCCAGACCCCGACTCCAGACAAATACACCAGTCCCCTCCTTCTGACCCTTACTCCTCCAAACCACGACCCCTCCAGACCCTACCTCCAGATCCGGACTCCAGACCCCAACTCCAGACCCCGACTCCTCCGGGCCCCAACTCCACACCCCGACTCCTCCAGACACCGACTCCAGACCACAACTCCAGACCCCGACTCCATACCCCGACTCCAGACCGTGACTCCAGACCCGACTCCAGACAAATACACCAGTCCCCTCCTTCTGACCCTTACTCCTCCAAACCACGACCCCTCCAGACCCTACCTCCAGATCCGGACTCCAGACCCCAACTCCAGACCCCGACTCCTCCGGGCCCCAACTCCACACCCCGACTCCTCCAGACACCGACTCCAGACCACAACTCCAGACCCCGACTCCATACCCTGACTCCAGACCGTGACTCCAGACCCCGACTCCAGACCCCGACTCCAGACCCCGACTCCAGACCCCGACTCCCGACCCCGACTCCCGACCCCGACTACAGACCCCGACTCCAGTCCCCGACTCCTCCAGACCCGTCTCCTCCAGACCCCGACTCCTCCAGAGCCCGACTCCTCCCCTGCATGACTCCTCCACACCCCAACTCCTCCAGATCCCGACTCCTCCAGACCCTGACTCCAGACCCTGACTCCCGACCCCAACTCCTCCTGACCCCGACTCCAGACCCCGACCCCAGAAATCAACTCAAGACCCCGACTCCAGTCCCCGAGTCCAGACCCCGACTCCAGTCCCCGAGTCCAGACCCCTACTCCTCCAGACCACGACTCCTCCAGACCCTACCTCCAGACCCCAACTCCAGATCCGGACTCCAGTCCCCAACTCCCCCAGAGCCCGACTCCTCCAGTGCCCGACTCCTCCAGAACCCGACTCCTCCAGACCCCGACTCCTCCAGACACCGACTCCTCCAGACCCCGAATCCCGACTACGACTCCTCACGACCCTGACTCCTCCTGACCCCGACTCCAGACCCGGGCTCCAGACACCGACTCCAGAACTCAACTCCAGACCCCGACGCCATATACTGACCCCTCCAGACCATGACTCCAGACCCCGACTCCCGACCCTGACCCCGACTCCAGACCCCGGATACTCCAGACCCCGATGCCATATAGCGACTCCTCCAGACCCCGACTCCAGACCCTGACTCCAGATCCAAATTCCAGACACCGACTCCAGGCCCCGACTCTTCCGGGCCCCAACTCCACATCCCGACTCCTCCAGACACCAACTCCAGACCCCGACTCCAGACCGCGACACCAGACAACTACACCAGTCCCCTACTTCTGACCCCTACTCCTCCAGACCACGACCCCTCCAGACCCTACCTCCAGACCCTACCTCCAGATCCGGACTCCAGACCCCGACTCCTCCGGGCCCCAACTCCACACCCCGACTCCTCCAGACACCGACTCCAGACCCTGACTCCATACCCCGACTCCATACCCCAACTCCAGACCGTGACTCCAGACCCCGACTCCTCCAGACCCCGATGCCACACTCCAACTACTCCAGACCCCGACTCCAGATCTGGACACCTGACCCCGACTCCAGGCCCCGACTGCAGACCCCAACTCCATATACTTACTGCTCCGGACCCTGACTCCAGACCGCGAATCCAGAACCAGACTCCAGAGCCCGACTGCAAATCCCACCTCCAGATCCCGACTCCTACAGACCCCGACACCACCAGGTCCCGTCTCCAGTCCCGAACTCCAGTCCCCGACTCCAGACCCCGATTCCAGACCCCGACTCCACACCCCGACTCCAGACCCCGACTCCAGACCCCGATCCCAGACCCTGACTCCCGACCCCGACTCCCGACCCCGACTACAGACACCGACTCCAGTCCCCGTCTCCTCCAGACCCGGCTCCTCCAAACCCCGACTCCTCCAGAGCCCGACTCCTCCCGTGACCGAAGCCTCCACACCCCAACTCCTCCAGACTCCGACTCCTCCAGACCCTGACTCCCGACCCTGACTCCTCCTGACCCCGACTCCAGATCCCGACCCCAGAAACCGACTCAAGACCCCGACTACGGCCCCCGACTCCAGATACCGACTCCAGACCCTGACTCCAGACCGCGAATCCAGACACCGACAGCAGTCCCCGACTCCAGACCCCGACTCCAGACCACAACTCCAGTCCCCGATTACAGACCCCGACACCAGTCCCAGGCTCCCGACCCCGACTCCAGATCCTGACTCCAGTCACCGACTCCTCCGGGCCCCAACTCCACACCCTGACTCCTCCAAACCCCGACTCCAGACCCCGACTCCAGACCCCGACTCCAGACCCCGACTCCAGACCCCGACTCCAGACCCCTACTCCTCCAGACCACGACTCCTCCCGTGCCCGACTCCTCCAGAACCCGACTCCTCCAGACGCCGACTCCTCCAGACCCCAACTCCTCCAGACCCCGACTCCTGACCCCGACTCCTCCCGACCCTGACTCCTCCTGACCCCGACTCCAGACTCAGACTTCCGAAACCGACCCCAGACCCCGACTCCAGACCCCATCTCCAGAACCCAAATCCAGACGCCGACTTCAACCTCTACTCCTCCAGACCCCGACTCCAGACCCTGAATTCAGATCTTGACTACAGACACCGACTCCTCCAGACCCTGACTCCAGACCCTGAAACCAGACCCCGATTACAGACCCCGACTCCTCCAGACCCCAACTCCTCCAGACCCTGAGCCCACCGAACCTGACTCCAGACCCCGACTCCAGAAACCGACTCCAGACCCTGACTCCAGACCCGGACGCCAGAACTCGACTCCAGACCCTGACACCATATACTGACTCCTCCAGACCCCGACTCCGGACCCTGACTCCAGATCCCGACTCCAGACACCGACTCCAAATCCCGACTCCAGACCGTGACTCCAGACAACTACACCAGTCCCCGACTTCAGACCCCTACTCCTTCAGACCATGACTCCTCCAGACGCTACTTCCAGGCCCCAACTCCAGATCCGGACTGCAGACCCCGACTCCTCCGGGCCCCAACTCCACACCCCGAGTCCTCCACACCCCGAGTCCACCACACCCCGAGTCCACCACACCCCGAGTCCACCACACCCCGAGTCCTCCACACCCCGAGTCCTCCACACCCCGAGTCCTCCACACCCCGAGTCCTCCACACCCCGAGTCCTCCACACCCCGAGTCCTCCACACCCCGAGTCCTCCAGACCCCGAGTCCTCCAGACCCCGAGTCCTCCAGACTCCGACTCCAGACCCTGACTCCAGACCCCGACTCCAGACCCTGACTCCATACCCCGACTCCAGACCGCGACTCCAGACCCTGACTACTCCAGGCCCTGATGCCACACTCCGACTACTCCAAACCCCGACTCCAGACCTGGACACCTGACCCCGACTCCAGGCCCCAGCTCCAGACCCAGACTCCTCCAGACCCTGATGCCACACTCCGACTACTCCAAACCCCGGCTCCAGACCTGGACACCTGACCCCGACGCCAGTCCCCGACTCCAGACCACAACTCCAGTCCCCGACTACAGACCCCAACACCAGTCCCAGGCTCCCGACCCCAATTCCAAACCCTGACTCCAGTCACCGACTCCTCCGGGCCCCAACTCCACACCCCGACTCCTCCAGACCCCGACTCCAGATCACCGACTCCAGTCCCCGAGTCCAGACCCCTACTCCTCCAGACCACGACTCCTCCAGACCCTACCTCCAGACCCCAACTCAAGATCCGGATTCCAGACCCCGGCTCCAGACCCCAACTCCTCCAGAGCCCGACTCCTCCACTGCCCGACTCCTCCAGAACCCGACTCCTCCAGACGCTGACTCCTCCAGACCCCGACTCCCGACCCCAACTCCTCCCGACCCTGACTCCTCCTGACCCCGACTCCAGACCCCGACTTCCGAAACCGACCCCTGACCCCGACTCCAGACCCGGACTCCAGACACCGACTCCAGAACTCGACTCCAGACCCCGACACCATATACTGACCCCTCGTGACCATGACTCCAGACCCCGACTCCCGACCCCAACTCCAGACCCCGGATCCTCCAGACCCCGATGCCATATACCGACTCCTCCAGACCCCGACTCCAGACCCTGACTCCAGATCCCGACTCCAGACACCGACTCCAGACCCGGACTCCAGACCGCGACTCCAGACACCTACACCAGTCCCCGACTTCAGACCCCGACTACAGACCCCGACTCCTCCAGACCCCAACTCCACCATACCCTGACTCCAGGTCCCGTCTCTAGTACCCGACTCCAGACCCTGAAACCAGACCCTGACTCCAGAGCCCGACTCCTCCCGTGCCCGACTCCTCCACACCCCAACTCCTCCAGACCCCGACTCCTCCACTCCCTGACTCCAGACCTCGACTCCAAACCCCGACTGCTGACCCCGACACCTCCTGACCCCGGCTCCAGTCCCCGACTCCAGAAACCGGCTCCAGACCCCTACTCCAGTCCTGGACTCCAGACACCGACACCAGAACTCCACTCCAGATCCAGACGCCATATACTGACCCCGACTCCAGACCCTGATTCCAGACCCCGACTCCAGACCCCGACTCCTGACCCCAACTCCAGACCCCAAATCCAGACACTGACTCCAGACCCCGGCTCCTCCAGACCCTACCACCAGAACCCAACTCCAGATCCGGACTCCGGACCACGACTCCAGACCCCGACTCCTCCAGTGCCCGACTCCTCCAGTGCCCGACTCCTCCAGACCCTGACTGCTCCAGACCCCGACTCCTCCAGACCCTGACTCCAGACCCCGACTCCCGACCCCGACTCCTCCTGACCACGACTCCTCCTGACCCCGACTCCAGACACCGACTCCAGAAACCGACTCCAGACCCTGACTCCAGACCCGGACTCCAGACACCGACTCCAGAACTTGACTCCAAACCCCGACGCCATATACTGACCCCTCCAGACCATCACTGCAGACCCCGACTCCCGACCCCGACTCCAGACCCCGGCTCCTCCAGTCCCCGACGCCATATACTGACTCCTCCAGACCCCGACTCCAGACCCTGACTCCGGATCCCGACTCAAGACACAGACTCCAGACCCCGACTCCAGACAGCGACTCCAGACAACTACACCAGTCCCCAACTTCAGACCCCTACTCCTCCAGACCCTACTTCCAGATCCGGACTCCAAACCCTGACTCCAGACCTGGACAACTGACCCTGACTCCAGGTCCTGACTACAGACCCCGACTCCATATACTGACTCCTCCAGACCCTGACTCCAGACCCCGACTCCAGACCCTGACTCCTCACCCCGACTCCAGGTCCCGACTCCAGACCCCGACTCCTCCAGACCCTGATGCCACACTCCGAATACTCCAAACCCCGGCTCCAGACCTGGACACCTGACCCGGACTCCAGACCCTGACTCCAGACCCCAACTCCAGACCCCGACTCCAGACCACAACTCCAGTCCCCGACTACAGACCCTGACACCAGTCCGATGCTCCCGACCCCGACTCCAGACCCTGACACCAGACCCTGACACCAGACCCTGACTCCAGACCCCGACTCCAGACCCCGACTCCAGACCCCGGCTCTAGACCCCAACTCCTCCAGAGCCCGACACCTCCAGTGCCTGACTCCTCCAGAACCTGACTCCTCCAGACGCCGACTCCTCCAGACCCTGACTCCAGACCCCGACACCCGACACCGACTCCTCCCGACCCCAACTCCTCCTGACCCCGACTCCAGACCCCGACCCCAGAAACTGACTCCAGACCCCTACTCCAGACACGGACTTCAGACACCGACTCCAGAACTCGACTCCAGACCCCGACTCCATATACTTACCCCTCCAGACCATGAGTCCAGACCCCGGATCCTCCAGACCCTGATGCCATATACCGACTCCTCCAGACCCCGACTCCAGATCCCAACTCCAGACATCGACTCCTGACCTGGACTCCAGACCGTGACTCCAGACACCTACACCAGTCCCCGACATCAGACCCCGACTACAGACCCCGACTCCTCCAGACCCCGACTCCTCCCTGACCCCGACTCCACCATACCCTGACTCCAGGTCCCGTCTCCAGTCCCCGACTCCAGTCCCCGACTCCAGACACCGACTCCAGACCCCGACTCCACACCCCATCTCCAGAACCCGAATCCAGACGCTGACTTCAACCCCTACTCCTCCAGACCCCAACACCAGACACCGACTGCTGAACCCGACTCCAGACCCTGAAACCAGACCCCGACTCCAGACCCTGACTCCTCCAGAGCACGACTCCTCCCATGCCCGACTCCTCCAGACCCCCCCTCCTCCACACCCCGACTCCTCCAGACCCGGACTCCAGACACCGACCACAGAACTCCACTCTAGACCCCGATGCCATATACTGACCCCTCCAGAGCCCGCTCCTCCAGACCCCGACTGCTCCAGACCCCGACTCCTCCAGAGCCTGACTCCAGACCCCGACTCCCGACCCCAACTCCTCCCGACCACGACTCCTCCTGACCCCCGACTCCAGACCCCGACTCCAGAAACCGACTCCAGACCCTGACTCCAGACCCTGACTCCAGACCCAGACTCCAGACACCGACTCCAGAACTCGACTCCAGACCCCGACGCCATATACTGACCCCTCCAGACCATGACTCCAGACACCGACTCCAGAAATCGACTCCAGACCACGACGCCATATACTGACCCCTCCAGACCATGACTCCATACCCCGACTCCCGACCCCGACTCCAGACCCCGGCTCATCCAGTCCCCGACGCCATATACTGACTCCTCCAGACACCGACTCCAGACCCTGACTCCGGATCCCGACTCCAGACACTGACGCCAGACCCCGACTCCAGACAACTACACCAGTCCCCAACTTCAGACCCCTACTCCTCCAGACCCTACCTCCAGATCCGGACCACAAACCCTGACTCCAGACCTGGAAACCTGACCCCGACTCCAGGCCCCGACTACAGACCCCGACTCCATATACTGACTCCTCCAGACCCTGACTCCAGACCCCGACTCCAGACCCTGACTACAGACCCTGACTACAGACCCCATCTCCTCCAGACCCCGACTCCTCCAGACCCTGACTCCACCATACCCTGACTCCAGGTCCCGTCTCCAGTCCCCGACTCCAGACCCCGAATTCAGACCTCGACTCCAGACACCGACTCCTCCAGACCCCGACTCCAGACACCGACTCCAGACCCTGAAACCAGACCCCGACTCCAGACCCCGACTCCTCCAGAGCCCGACTCCTCCCATGCCCGACTCCTCCCGTGCCCGACTCCTCCCGTGCCCGACTCCTCCCGTGCCTGACTCCTCCACACCCCAACTCCTCCAGACCCCGACTGCTCCAGACCCCGACTCCTCCAGACCCTGACTCCAGACCCCAACTCCCGACCACGACTCCTCCTGACCCCGACTCTGGACCCCAACTCCAGAAACCGACTCCAGACACGGACTCCAGACACCGACTCCAGAACTCGACTCCAGACCCCGACGCCATATACTGACCCCTCCAGACCATGACTCCCGACCCCGACTCCAGACCCCGGCTCCTCCAGTCCCCGACGCCATATACTGATTCCTCCAGACACCGACTCCAGACCCTGACTCCAGATCCCGACTGCAGACACTGACTCCAGACCTTGACTCCAGACAGCGACGCCAGACAACTACACCAGTGCCCAACTTCAGACCCCTACTCCTCCAGAGCACGACTCCTCCAGACCCTGACTCCAGACCCGGACTCCAGTCCCTGACTCCAGACCCCGACTCCAGACCCTGACTACAGACCCCGACTCCTCCAGACCCCGACTCCACCATAACCTGACTCCAGGTCCCGTCTCCAGTCCCCGACTCCAGACCCCGAATTCAGACCTCGACTCCAGACACTGACTCCTCCAGACCCCGACTCCAGACACCGACTGCTGAACCCGACTCCAGACCCTGAAACCAGACCCCGACTCCAGACCCCGACTCCTCCAGAGCCCGACTACTCCCGTGCCCGACTCCTCCACACCCCAACTACTCCAGACCGCGACTCCTCCAGACCTCGACTCCAGACCCCGACTCCTGACCCCGACTCCTGACCCCGACTCCTCCTGACCCCGGCTCCAGTCCGCGACTACAGAAACCGGCTCCAGACCCCTACTCCAGACCCGGACTCCAGACACCGACACCTGAACTCCACTCCAGATCCAGACGCCATATACTGACCCCTCCCGACCCCGAATCCAGACCCAGACTCCAGACCCCGGCTCCTCCAGACCGCGCCTGCAGACCCCGACGCCATATACTGACTCCTCCAGACCCTACCACCAGACCCCAACTCCAGATCTGGACTCCAGACCCCGACTCCAGACCCCAACTCCCCCAGAGCCCGACTCCTCCAGTGCCCGACTCCTCAAGACCCCGACTCCTCCAGACCCCGACTGCTCCAGACCCCGACTCCTCCTGACCCCGATGCCACACTCCGACTACTCCAAACCCCGACTCCAGACCTGGACACCTGACCCCGACTCCAAGCCCTGACTACAGACCCCGACTCCATATACTGACTCCTCCAGACCGCGACTCCAGACCCTGACTCCAGAACCCAACTCCAGACCCCGACAGCAGACCCCACCTCCAGATCCCGACTCCTCCAGACCCCGACACCAACTGGTCCCGTCTGCAGTCCCCGACTCCTGTCCCTGACTCCTGTCCCCGACTCCAGTCCCCGACTCCAGTCCCCGACTCCAGTCCCCGACTCCTGTCCCCGACTCCAGACCCCGACTCCATACCCCGACTCCAGACTGCGACTCCAGACCCCGACTCCAGACCCCGACTCCTCCAGACCCCGATGCCACACTCCGACTACTCCAAACCCCGACTCCAGACCTGGACAGCTGACCCCGACTCCAAGCCCCGACACAGACCCCGACTCCATATACTGACTCCTCCAGACCGCGACTCCAGACCCTGACTCCAGAACCCGACTCCAGACCCCGACAGCAGATCCCGACTCCTCCAGACCCCGACACCAACTGGTCCCGTCTGCAGTCCCCGACTCCTGTCCCTGACTCCTGTCCCTGACTCCAGTCCCTGACTCCAGACCCCGACTCCAGACCCCGACTCCAGACCCCGACTCCAGACCCCGACTCCAGACCCCGACTCCAGACCCCGACTCCAGACCCCGACTCCAGACCCCGACTCCAGACCCCGACTCCAGACCCCGATTCCAGACCCCGACTCCAGACCCCGACTCCAGACCACGAACACAGACCCCGACTCCCGACCCCGACTACAGACTCCGACTCCAGTCCCCAACTCCTCCAGACACCGACTCCTCCAGACCTCGACACCACCAGACCCTGACTGCAGGTCCCGTCTCCAGTCCCCGACTCCAGTCCCCGACTCCAGACACCGACTCCAGACCCCAACTCCAGACCCCATCTCCAGAACCCGAATCCAGACGCTGACTTCAACCCCTACTCCTCCAGACCTCGACACCAGACCCCGAATTCAGACCTCGACTCCAGACATCGACTCCTCCAGACCCCGAGTCCAGACACCGACTGCTGAACCCGACTCCAGACCCTGAAACCAGACCCCGACTCCAGACCCCGACTCCTCCAGAGCACGACTCCTCCCGTGCCCGACTCCTCCAGATCCCCCCTCCTCCACACCCCGACTCCTCCCGTCCCGGACTCCAGACACCGACCACAGAACTCCACTCTAAACCCCGACGCCATATACTGACCCCTCCAGACCCCAACTCCAGACCCCGACTCCAGACCCCGGCTCCTCCAGACCCTGACTCCAGACCCCGACTCCAGACCCCGAATCCCGACTCCTCCTGACCCCGGCATCTACCCCCCGACTCCAGAAACCGGCTCCAGACCCTGACTCCAGACCCGGACTCCAGACACCGACCACAGAACTCCACTCTAGACCCCGACGCCATATACTGACCCCTCCAGACCCCGACTCCAGACCCCGACTCCAGACCCCGGCTCCTCCAGACCGCGACTGCAGAGCCTGATGCCATATATTGATTCCTCCAGATCACGACTGCAGTCCCCGACAACAGATCCAGACTTCAGAACCCGACTCCCGACCCCTACTCCTCCAAAGCCTTACTCCTCCACACCCCGAATCCTCCAGACCCCGACTCCAGACCCCGACTCTAGACCGCGATTCCAGACCCTGACTCCAGACCCCGACACCAGTCCCCGACTCCAGACCCCTACTCCTCCAGACCACGACAAGTCCAGACCCTACCTCCAGACCCCAACTCCAGTACCGGACTCCAGACCCCGACTCCAGACCCCGACTCCAGACCCCGACTCCTCCAGAGCCCGACTCCTCTAGTGCCCGACTCCTCCAGACCCCGACTACTCCAGACCCCGACTCCATACCCCGACTCCCGACCCCGACTCCCGACCCAGACTCCTCCAAACCTCGTCTCCATACCCCGTCTCCAGAAACCGACTCAAGACACCGACTCCAGACCTGGACTCCAGATCCCGACTCCAGACCGCGACTCCAGACACCTACACCAGTCCCCGACTTCAGACCCCTAGTCCTCCAGACCACGACTCCTCCAGAACCTTCCTCCAGACCCTACCTCCAGATCCCGACTCCAGACCCCGACTCCTCTGGGCCCCAACTCCACATCCTGACTCCCCCAGACACCGACTCCAGACCGCGACACCAGACAACTACACCAGCCCCCTACTTCTGACCCCTACTCCTCCAGAACACGACCCATCCAGACCCTACCTCCAGACCCTACCTCCAGATCCGGACTCCAGACCCCAACTCCAGACCCCGACTCCTCCGGGCCCCAACTCCACACCCCGACTCCTCCAGACATCGACTCCAGACCACAACTCCAGACCCCGACTCCTCCAGACCCCGATGCCACACTCCGACTACTCCAAACCCCGACTACAGATCTGGACACCTGACCCCGACTCCAGGCCCCAACTACAGACCCTGACTCCATATACTGACTGCTCCGGACCCTGACTCCAGTCCGCGAATCCAGACCCTGACTCCAGAACCAGACTCCAGAGCCTGACTGCAGACCCCACCTCCAGATC
>NW_027599966.1:0-19774 GCF_964194155.1 Cetorhinus maximus | reverse complement strand
CGACCCCGTCTCTCTCTCGCTCGACCCCGTCTCTCTCTCTATCTCTCGCTCGAACCCGTCTCTCTCTCTCTCTCTCTCGCTCGACCCCGTCTCTCTCGCTCGATCCCGTCTCTCTCGCTCGACACCGTCTCTCTCTCTCTCTCGCTCGACCCAGTCTCTCTCTCTCTCTCGCTTGACCCTGTCTCTCTTTCTCTCTCGCTCGACCCCATCTCTCTCTCTGTCTCTCTCGCTCAACCCCGTCTCTCTCTGTCTCCCTCGAGCCCGTCTTTCTCTCTCTCTCTCGACCCCGTCTCTCTCTCTCTCTCGCTCGACCCCGTCTCTCTCTCTCTCGACCCCGTCTCTCTCTCGCCTCTCACTCTCACTCAACCCCGTCTATCTCTCTCTCGCTCAACCCCGTCTCTCTCTCTCTCTCTTGCTCGACCCCGTCTCTCCCTCTCTCTCTTGCTCGACCCCATTTCTCTCTCTCTCTCGCTCGACCCCGTCTCACTCTCTCTCTCGACCCCGTCTCTCTCTCTCTCTCTCTCGCTCGACCACGTCTCTCTCTCTCTCGCTCGACCAAGTCTCTCTCTCTCTCAAACTCTCGACCCCGTCTCTCTCTCTCTCTCTCTCTCACTCAACCCCGTCTATCTCTCTCTCGCTCGACCCCCGTCTCTCTCTCTCTCGCTCGACCCCGTCTCTTTCTCTCTCGCTCGACCCCGTCTCTCTCTCGCTCGACCCCTTCTCTCTCTCTCTCTCGCTCGACCCCGTCTCTCTCTCTCTCGCTCGACCCCGTCTCTCTCTCTCTCGCTCGACCCCTTCTCTCTCTATCTCTCGCTCGACCCCGTCTCTCCCTCTCTCTCGCTCGACCCCGTCTCTCCCTCTCTCTCGCTCGACCCCGTCTCTCTCTCCCTCTCGCTCGACCCCGTCTCTCTCGCTCGATCCCGTCTCTCTCGCTCGACCCCGTCTCTCTCTCTCTCTCACTCGACCCAGTCTCCCTCTCTCTCTCGCTCGACCCCATCTCTCTCTCTCTCGCTCAGCCCTGTCTCTCTCTCTCTCGACCCCGTCTCTCTCTCGCCTCTCTCTCTCACTCAACCCCGTCTATCTCTCTCTCGCTCGACCCCGTCTCTCTCTCTCTCTCTCGCTCGCTTCCGTCTCTCTCTCTCACATTCGACCCCGTCTCTCTCTCTCTCTCTCGCTCGACCCCGTCTCTCTCTCTCTCTCTCTGCTCGATCCAGTCTCTCTCTCTCACACTCGACCCCGTCTCTCTCTCTCTCGCTCGACCCCGTCTCTCTCTCTTGCTCGACCCCGTCTCTCCCTCTCTCTCGCTCGACCCCGTCTCTCTCTCTCTCTCGCTCGACCCCGTCTCACTCTCTCTCTCGACCCCGTCTCTCTCTCTCTCTCTCTCGCTCGACCCCGTCTCTCTCTCTCTCGCTCGACCAAGTCTCTCTCTCTCTCAAACTCTCGACCCCGTCTCTCTCTCTCTCTCTCTCACTCAACCCCGTCTATCTCTCTCTCGCTCGACCCCGTCTCTCTCTCTCTCGCTCGACCCCATCTCTTTCTCTCTCGCTCGACCCCGTCTCTCTCGCTCGACCCCTTCTCTCTCTCTCTCTCGCTCGACCCCGTCTCTCTCTCTCTCTCACTCGACCCCGTCTCTCTCTCGCTCGACCCCTTCTCTCTCTGTCTCTCGCTCGACCCCGTCTCTCCCTCTCTCTCGCTCGACCCCGTCTCTCTCTCTCTCGCTCGACCCCGTCTCTCTCTCTCTCTCTCGCTCGATCCCGTCTCTCTCTCTCACACTCGACCCCGTCTCTCTCCCTCTCGCTCGACCCCGTCTCTCTCTCTCTCACTCGACCCCGTCTCTCTCTCTCTCTCACAATCGACCCCATCTCTCTCTTTCTCTCTCGACCCCGTCTGTCTCTCTCTCTCTAGACCCCGTCTCTCCCTCTCTCTCACTCGACCCCGTCTCTCTCTCTCTCGCTCAACCCTGTCTCTCTCTCTCTCGCTCGACCCCGTCTCTCTCTCTCTCGACCCCGTCTCTCTCTCGCCTCTCTCTCTCACTCAACCCCGTCTCTCAAACTCTCGACCCCATCTCTCTCTCTCTCTCTCTCACTCAACCTCGTCTATCTCTCTCTCGCTAGACCCCGTCTCTTTCTGTCTCGCTCGACCCCGTCTCTCTCTCGCTCGACCCCGTCTCTCTCTCGCTCGACCCCTCCTCTCTCTCTCTCTCGCTCGACCCCGTCTCTCTCTCTCTCGCTCGACCCCGTCTCTCTCTCGCTCGACCCCTTCTCTCTCTCTCGCTCGCTCGACCCCGCCTCTCCCTCTCTCTCGCTTGACCCCGTCTCTCTCTCTCTCTCTCTCGCTCGACCCCGTCTCTCTCTCTATCTCTCTCACTCAACCCCGTCTATCTCTCTCTCGCTTGACCCCGTCTCTCTCTCTCGCTCGACCAAGTATCTCTCTCTCTCTCTCTCACTCTCGACCCCGTCTCTCTCTCTCTCTCTCTCACTCAACCCCGTCTCTCTCTCTCTCGCTCGACCCCGTCTCTCTCTCTCGCTCGACCCCATCTCTCTCTCTCTCTCGCTTGACCCCGTCTCTCTCTCTCGCTCGACCAAGTATCTCTCTCTCTCTCTCACTCTCGACCCCGTCTCTCTCTCTCTCTCTCTCACTCAACCCCGTCTCTCTCTCTCTCGCTCGACCCCGTCTCTCTCTCTCTCTCTCGCTCGCTTCCGTCTCTCTCTCTCACATTCGACCCCGTCTCTCTCTCTCTCTCTCGCTCGACCCCGTCTCTCTCTCTCTCTCTCGCTCGATCCAGTCTCTCTCTCTCACACTCGACCCCGTCTCTCTCTCTCTCGCTCGACCCCGTCTCTCTCTCTTGCTCGACCCCGTCTCTCCCTCTCTCTCGCTCGACCCCGTCTCTCTCTCTCTCTCGCTCGACCCCGTCTCACTCTCTCTCTCGACCCCGTCTCTCTCTCTCTCTCTCTCTCGCTCGACCCCGTCTCTCTCTCTCTCGCTCGACCAAGTCTCTCTCTCTCTCAAACTCTCGACCCCGTCTCTCTCTCTCTCTCTCTCACTCAACCCCGTCTATCTCTCTCTCGCTCGACCCCGTCTCTCTCTCTCTCGCTCGACCCCATCTCTTTCTCTCTCGCTCGACCCCGTCTCTCTCGCTCGACCCCTTCTCTCTCTCTCTCTCGCTCGACCCCGTCTCTCTCTCTCTCTCTCTCACTCGACCCCGTCTCTCTCTCGCTCGACCCCTTCTCTCTCTGTCTCTCGCTCGACCCCGTCTCTCCCTCTCTCTCGCTCGACCCCGTCTCTCTCTCTCTCGCTCGACCCCGTCTCTCTCTCTCTCTCTCGCTCGATCCCGTCTCTCTCTCTCTCGCTCGACCCCGTCTCTCTCTCTCGCTCGACCCCATCTCTCTCTCTCTCTCGCTTGACCCCGTCTCTCTCTCTCGCTCGACCCAGTATCTCTCTCTCTCTCTCACTCTCGACCCCGTCTCTCTCTCTCTCTCTCTCACTCAACCCCGTCTCTCTCTCTCTCGCTCGACCCCGTCTCTCTCTCTCGCTCGCTCGACCCCGTCTCTCTCTCTCTCTCGCTCGACCCCGTCTCTCTCTCTCTCTCGCTCGACCCCGTCTATTTCTCTCTCGCTCGACCCCGTCTCTCTCTCGCTCGACCCCGTCTCTCTCTCTCGCTCGACCCCGTCTCTCTCTCTATCTCTCGCTCGACGCCGTCTCTCTCTCTCGCTCGACCCCGTCTCTCTCTCTCTCTCTCGCTCGACCCCGTCTCTCTCTCTCTCTCTCGCTCGACCCCGTCTCTCTCTCTATCTCTCGCTCGACCCCGTCTCTCTCTCTCGCTCGACCCCGTCTCTCTCTCTCTCTCTCGCTCGACCCCGTCTCTCTCTCTCTCGCTCGACCCCGTCTCTCTCTCTCTCTCTCGCTCGATCCTGTCTCTCTCTCTCTCGCTCGACCCCTTCTCTCTCTATCTCTCCCTCGACCCCGTCTCTCCCTCTCTCTCGCTCGGCCCCGTCTCTCTCTCTCTCGCTCGACCAAGTCTCTCTCTCTCTCAAACTCTCGACCCCATCTCTCTCTCTCTCTCTCACTCAACCCCGTCTATCTTTCTCTCGCTCGACCCCGTCTCTCTCTTTCTCGCTCGACCCCGTCTCTCTCTCTCTCTCTCGCTCGACCCCGTCTCTCTCTCTCTCTCTCTCTCGCTCGATCCTGTCTCTCTCTCTCTCGCTCGACCCCTTCTCTCTCTATCTCTCCCTCGACCCCGTCTCTCCCTCTCTCTCGCTCGACCCCGTCTCTCCCTCTCTCTCGCTCGACCCCGTCTCTCTCTCTCTCTCGCTCGACCCCGTCTCTCTCGCTCGATCCCGTCTCTCTCGCTCGACCCCGTCTCTCTCTCTCTCTCACTCGACCCAGTCTCCCTCTCTCTCTCGCTCGACCCCATCTCTCTCTCTCTCGCTCAGCCCTGTCTCTCTCTCTCTCGACCCCGTCTCTCTCTCTCTCTCTCTCTCACTCAACCCCGTCTATCTTTCTCTCGCTCGACCCCGTCTCTCTCTTTCTCGCTCGACCCCGTCTCTTTCTCTCTCTCTCTCACTCGACCCCGTCTCTCTCTCGCTCGACCCCTTCTCTCTCTGTCTCTCGCTCGACCCCGTCTCTCCCTCTCTCTCGCTCGACCCCGTCTCTCTCTCTCTCGCTCGACCCCGTCTCTCTCACTCTTGATCCCGTCTCTCTCTCTCTCTCTCTCACTCAACCCCATCTATCTCTCTCTCGCTTGACCCCGTCTGTCCCTCTCTCGCTCGACCCCGTCTCTCCCTCTCTCGCTCGACCCCGTCTCTCCCTCTCTCTCGCTCGACCCCGTCTCTCTCTCTCTCTCGCTCGACCCCGTCTCTCTCTCTCTCTCGCTTGACCCTGTCTCTCTTTCTCTCTCGCTCGACCCCGTCTCTCTCTCTCCCTCTCTCGCTCAACCCCGTCTCTCTCTCTCTCTCGCTCGACCCCATCTCTCTCTGTCTCGCTCGACCCCGTCTCTCTCTTTCTGTCTCGCTCGACCCCGTCTCTCTCTCTCTCGATCGCTCGACCGCGTCTCTCTCTCTCTCTCGATTGCTCGACCCCGTCTCTCTCTCTCTCTCTCTCACTCGACCCCGTCTGTCTCTCTCTCTCACTCGACCCCGTCTCTCTCTCTCTCGCTCGACCCCGTCTCACTCTCTCTCGCTCGACCCCGTCTCTCTCTCTCTCTCTCACTCGACCCCGTCTCTGTCTCTCTCTCGATCGCTCGACCCCGTCTCTCTCTCTCTCTCACTCGACCCCGTCTCTCTCTCTCTCTCTCTCACTCGACCCCTTCTCTCTCTCTCTCTCGCTCAACCCCGTCTCTCTCGCTCGATCCCGTCTCTCTCGCTCGACCCCGTCTCTCTCTCTCTCTCTCGCTCAACCCCGTCTCTCTCTCTCTCTCGCTCGACCCCATCTCTCTCTGTCTCGCTCGACCGCGTTTCTCTCTTTCTGTCTCGCTCGACCCCGTCTCTCTCGCTCGATCCCGTCTCTCTCGCTCGACCCCGTCTCTCTCTCTCTCTCGCTCGACCCAGTCTCTCTCTCTCT
Source organism: Cetorhinus maximus (assembly GCF_964194155.1). NCBI lineage: Eukaryota > Metazoa > Chordata > Chondrichthyes > Lamniformes > Cetorhinidae > Cetorhinus > Cetorhinus maximus. The sequence continues at coordinate 14,215 of NW_027599966.1, read as the reverse complement.
CTCGCTTGACCCTGTCTCTCTTTCTCTCTCGCTCGACCCCGTCTCTCTCTCTCTCGCTCGACCCCGTCTCTCTCTCTCTCTTTCCCTCTCGACCCCGTCTCTCAAACTCTCGACCCCGTCTCTCTCTCTCTCTCTCTCGCTCGATCCTGTCTCTCTCTCTCTCGCTCGACCCCTTCTCTCTCTATCTCTCCCTCGACCCCGTCTCTCCCTCTCTCTCGCTCGACCCCGTCTCTCCCTCTCTCTCGCTCGACCCCGTCTCTCTCTCTCTCTCGCTCGACCCCGTCTCTCTCGCTCGATCCCGTCTCTCTCGCTCGACCCCGTCTCTCTCTCTCTCTCACTCGACCCAGTCTCCCTCTCTCTCTCGCTCGACCCCATCTCTCTCTCTCTCGCTCAGCCCTGTCTCTCTCTCTCTCGACCCCGTCTCTCTCTCTCTCTCTCTCTCACTCAACCCCGTCTATCTTTCTCTCGCTCGACCCCGTCTCTCTCTTTCTCGCTCGACCCCGTCTCTTTCTCTCTCGCTCGACCCCGTCTCTCTCTCTATCTCTCGCTCGAACCCGTCTCTCCCTCTCTCTCGCTCGACCCCGTCTCTCTCTCTCTCTCTCTCTCTCTCGCTCGACCCCGTCTCTCTCTCTCTCGCTCGACCCCTTCTCTCTCTATCTCTCGCTCGACCCCGTCTCTCCCTCTCTCTCGCTCGACCCCGTCTCTCTCTCTCTCTCTCGCTCGACCCCGTCTCTCTCGCTCGATCCCGTCTCTCTCGCTCGACCCCGTCTCTCTCTCTCTCTCGCTCGACCCAGTCTCCCTCTCTCTCTCGCTTGACCCTGTCTCTCTTTCTCTCTCGCTCGACCCCATCTCTCTCTCTCTCTCTCTCGCTCAACCCCGTCTCTCTCTGTCTCTCTCGACCCCGTCTCTCTCTCTCTCTCTCTCTCGACCCCGTCTCTCTCTCTCTCTCGCTCGACCCCGTCTATCTCTCTCTCGCTTGACCCCGTCTCTCTCTCTCACACTCGACCCCGTCTCTCTCTCTCTCGCTCGACCCAGTCTCTCTCTCTCTCTCGCTTGACCCTGTCTCTCTTTCTCTCTCGCTCGACCCCGTCTCTCTCTCTCTCTCTCTCTCTCGCTCAACCCCGTCTCTCTTTCTCTCTCGCTCGACCCCATCTCTCTCTCTCTCGACCCCGTCTCTCTCTCGCCTCTCTCTCTCACTCAACCCCGTCTATCTCTCTCTCGCTCGACCCCGTCTCTCTCTCTCTCTCTCGCTCGATTCCGTCTCTCTCTCGCTCGCTCGACCCCGTCTCTCTCTCTCTCTCTCGCTCGACCCCGTCTCTCTCTCTCTCTCTCGCTCGATCCAGTCTCTCTCTCTCACACTCGACCCCGTCTCTCTCTCTCTCGCTCGACCCCGTCTCTCTCTCTTGCTCGACCCCGTCTCTCCCTCTCTCTCGCTCGACCCCGTCTCTCTCTCTCTCTCTCGCTCGACCCCGTCTCACTCTCCCTCTCGACCCCGTCTCTCTCTCTCTCTCTCTCGCTCGACCCCGTCTCTCTCTCTCTCGCTCGACCAAGTCTCTCTCTCTCTCAAACTCTCGACCCCGTCTCTCTATCTCTCTCTCTCACTCAACCCCGTCTATCTCTCTCTCGCTCGACCCCGTCTCTCTCTCTCTCGCTCGACCCCGTCTCTTTCTCTCTCGCTCGACCCCGTCTCTCTCTCGCTCGACCCCTTCTCTCTCTCTCTCTCGCTCGACCCCGTCTCTCTCTCTCTCTCTCTCACTCGACCCCGTCTCTCTCTCGCTCGACCCCTTCTCTCTCTGTCTCTCGCTCGACCCCGTCTCTCCCTCTCTCTCGCTCGACCCCGTCTCTCTCTCTCTCGCTCGACCCCGTCTCTCTCTCTCTCGCTCAACCCCGTCTCTCTCACTCTTGATCCCGTCTCTCTCTCTCTCTCTCTCACTCAACCCCATCTATCTCTCTCTCGCTTGACCCCGTCTGTCCCTCTCTCGCTCGACCCCGTCTCTCCCTCTCTCGCTCGACCCCGTCTCTCCCTCTCTCTCGCTCGACCCCGTCTCTCTCTCTCTCTCGCTCGACCCCGTCTCTCTCTCTCTCTCGCTTGACCCTGTCTCTCTTTCTCTCTCGCTCGACCCCGTCTCTCTCTCTCCCTCTCTCGCTCAACCCCGTCTCTCTCTCTCTCTCGCTCGACCCCATCTCTCTCTGTCTCGCTCGACCCCGTCTCTCTCTTTCTGTCTCGCTCGACCCCGTCTCTCTCTCTCTCGATCGCTCGACCGCGTCTCTCTCTCTCTCTCGATTGCTCGACCCCGTCTCTCTCTCTCTCTCTCTCACTCGACCCCGTCTCTCTCTCTCTCTCACTCGACCCCGTCTCTCTCTCTCTCGCTCGACCCCGTCTCTCTCTCTCTCGCTCGACCCCGTCTCTCTCTCTCTCTCTCACTCGACCCCGTCTCTGTCTCTCTCTCGATCGCTCGACCCCGTCTCTCTCTCTCTCTCACTCGACCCCGTCTCTCTCTCTCTCTCTCTCACTCGACCCCTTCTCTCTCTCTCTCTCGCTCAACCCCGTCTCTCTCGCTCGATCCCGTCTCTCTCGCTCGACCCCGTCTCTCTCTCTCTCTCGCTCAACCCCGTCTCTCTCTCTCTCTCGCTCGACCCCATCTCTCTCTGTCTCGCTCGACCGCGTTTCTCTCTTTCTGTCTCGCTCGACCCCGTCTCTCTCGCTCGATCCCGTCTCTCTCGCTCGACCCCGTCTCTCTCTCTCTCTCGCTCGACCCAGTCTCTCTCTCTCTCTCGCTTGACCCTGTCTCTCTTTCTCTCTCGCTCGACCCCGTCTCTCTCTCTCTCGCTCGACCCCGTCTCTCTCTCTCTCTTTCCCTCTCGACCCCGTCTCTCAAACTCTCGACCCCGTCTCTCTCTCTCTCTCTCTCACTCAACCTCGTCTATCTCTCTCTCGCTAGACCACGTCTCTCTCTCTCTTGCTCGACCACATCTCTCTCTCTTTCTCACACTCGACCCCGTCTCTTTCTCTCTCGCTCGACCCCGTCTCTCTCTCGCTCGACCCCATCTCTCTCTCGCTCGACCCCTCCTCTCTCTCTCTCTCGCTCGACCCCGTCTCTCTCTCTCTCTCTCTCGCTCGACCCCGTCTCTCTCTCGCTCGACCCCTACTCTCTCTCTCTCTCGCTCGACCCCGTCTCTCCCTCTCCTCGCTCGACCCCGTCTCTCTCTCTCTCTCTCTCGCTCGACCCCGTCTCTCTCTCTCTCTCTCTCACTCAACCCCGTCTATCTCTCTCTCGCTTGACCCCGTCTCTCTCTCTCGCTCGACCAAGTATCTCTCTCTCTCTCTCACTCTCGACCCCGTCTCTCTCTCTCTCTCTCACTCAACCCCGTCTCTTTCTCTCTCGCTCGACCCCGTCTCTCTCTCGCTCGACCCCGTCTCTCTCTCTCGCTCGACCCCGTCTCTCTCTCTATCTCTCGTTCGACGCCGTCTCTCTCTCTCTCTCTCTCTCGCTCGATCCTGTCTCTCTCTCTCGCTCGACCCCTTCTCTCTCTATCTCTCCCTCGACCCCGTCTCTCCCTCTCTCTCGCTCGACCCCGTCTCTCTCTCTCTCGCTCGACCAAGTCTCTCTCTCTCTCAAACTCTCGACCCCGTCTCTCTCTCTCTCTCTCACTCAACCCCGTCTATCTTTCTCTCGCTCGACCCCGTCTCTCTCTCTCTCTCTCGACCCCGTCTCTCTCTCTCTCTCTCTCTCGACCCCGTCTCTCTCTCTCTCTCGCTCGACCCCATCTATCTCTCTCTCGCTTGACCCCGTCTCTCTCTCTCACACTCGACCCCGTCTCTTTCTCTCTCGCTCGACCCATTCTCACTCTATCTCTCGCTCGACCCCGTCTCTCCCTCTCTCTCGCTCGACCCCATCTCTCCCTCTCTCTCGCTCGACCCCGTCTCTCTCTCTCTCTCTCGCTCGACCCCGTCTCTCTCGCTCGATCCCGTCTCTCTCGCTCGACCCCGTCTCTCTCTCTCTCTCGCTCGACCCAGTCTCTCTCTCTCTCTCGCTTGACCCTGTCTCTCTCTCTCTCTCTCGCTCGACCCCGTCTCTCTCTTTCTGTCTCGCTCGACCCCGTCTCTCTCTCTCTCTCGATCGCTCGACCCCGTCTCTCTCTCTCTGTCGATCGCTCGACCCCTTCTCTCTCTCTCTCTCTCACTCGACCCCGTCTCTCTCTCTCTCTCACTCGACCCCGTCTCTCTCTCTCTCGCTCGACCCCGTCTCTCTCTCTCTCGCTCGACCCCGTCTCTCTCTCTCTCTCTCGCTCGACCCCGTCTCTCCCTCTCTCTCTCGCTCGACCCCATTTCTCTCTCTCTCTCGCTCAACCCTGTCTCTCTCTCTCTCGCTCGACCCTGTCTCTCCCTCTCTCTCTCGCTCGACCCCGTCTCACTCTCTCTCTCGACCCCGTCTCTCTCTCTCTCTCTCTCGCTCGACCCCGTCTCTCTCTCTCTCGCTCGACCAAGTCTCTCTCTCTCTCAAACTCTCGACCCCATCTCTCTCTCTCTCTCTCACTCAACCCCGTCTATCTCTCTCTCGCTCGACCCCGTCTCTCTCTCTCTCGCTCGACCCCGTCTCTTTCTCTCTCGCTCGACCCCGTCTCTCTCTCGCTCGACCCCTTCTCTCTCTCTCTCTCGCTCGACCCCGTCTCTCTCTCTCTCTCTCTCACTCGACCCCGTCTCTCTCTCTCGCTCGACCCCTTCTCTCTCTGTCTCTCGCTCGACCCCGTCTCTCCCTCTCTCTCGCTCGACCCCGTCTCTCTCTCTCGCTCGACCCCGTCTCTCTCTCTCTCGCTCGACCCCGTCTCTCTCACTCTCGATCCCGTCTCTCTCTCTCTCTCTCACTCAACCCCGTCTATCTCTCTCTCGCTTGACCCCGTCTCTCTCTCTCTCGCTCGACCCCTTCTCTCTCTATCTCTCGCTCGACCCCGTCTCTCCCTCTCTCTCGCTCGACCCCGTCTCTCCCTCTCTCTCGCTCGACCCCGTCTCTCTCTCTCTCTCGCTCGACCCCGTCTCTCTCGCTCGATCCCGTCTCTCTCGCTCGACCCCGTCTCTCTCTCTCTCTCTCGCTCGACCCAGTCTCTCTCTCTCTCTCGCTTGACCCTGTCTCTCTTTCTCTCTCGCTCGACCCCGTCTCTCTCTCTCTCTCTCTCTCTCGCTCAACCCCGTCTCTCTCTCTCTCTCGCTCGACCCCATCTCTCTCTGTCTCGCTCGACCCCGTCTCTCTCTTTCTGTCTCGCTCGACCCCGTCTCTCTCTCTCTCTCTCGATCGCTCGACCCCGTCTCTCTCTCTCTCTCGATCGCTCGACCCCGTCTCTCTCTCTCTCTCTCTCACTCGACCCCGTCTCTCTCTCTCTCTCTCTCACTCGACCCCGTCTCTCTCTCTCTCTCTCAACCCCGTCTCTCTCGCTCGATCCCGTCTCTCTCGCTCGACCCCGTCTCTCTCTCTCTCTCGCTCGACCCAGTCTCTCTCTCTCTCTCTCGCTTGACCCTGTCTCTCTTTCTCTCTCGCTCGACCCCGTCTCTCTCTCTCTCTCTCGCTCAACCCCGTCTCTCTCTCTCTCTCGCTCGACCCCATCTCTCTCTGTCTCGCTCGACCGCGTTTCTCTCTTTCTGTCTCGCTCGACCCCGTCTCTCTCGCTCGATCCCGTCTCTCTCGCTCGACGTCGTCTCTCTCTCTCTCTCGCTCGACCCAGTCTCTCTCTCTCTCTCGCTTGACCCTGTCTCTCTTTCTCTCTCGCTCGACCCCGTCTCTCTCTCTCTCTCTCGCTCAACCCCGTCTCTCTCTCTCTCTCGCTCGACCCCATCTCTCTCTGTCTCGCTCGACCCCGTCTCTCTCTTTCTGTCTCGCTCGACCCCGTCTCTCTCTCTGTCTCGATCGCTCGACCCCGTCTCTCTCTCTCTCTCGATCGCTCGACCCCGTCTCTCTCTCTCTCTCTCTCACTCGACCTCGCCTCTCTCTCTCTCTCACTCGACCCCGTCTCTCTCTCTCTCGCTCGACCCCGTCTCTCTCTCTCTCTTTCTCTCTCGACCCCGTCTCTCAAACTCTCGACCCCGTCTCTCTCTCTCTCTCTCTCACTCAACCTCGTCTATCTCTCTCTCGCTAGACCACGTCTCTCTCTCTCTTGCTCGACCACATCTCTCTCTCTTTCTCACACTTGACCCCGTCTCTTTCTCTCTCGCTCGACCCCGTCTCTCTCTCGCTCGACCCCATCTCTCTCTCGCTCGACCCCTCCTCTCTCTCTCTCTCGCTCGACCCCGTCTCTCTCTCTCTCTCTCTCGCTCGACCCCGTCTCTCTCTCGCTCGACCCCTTCTCTCTCTCTCTCTCGCTCGACCCCGTCTCTCCCTCTCCTCGCTCGACCCCGTCTCTCTCTCTCTCTCTCTCGCTCGACCCCGTCTCTCTCTCTCTCTCTCTCACTCAACCCCGTCTATCTCTCTCTCGCTTGACCCCGTCTCTCTCTCTCTCGCTCGACCAAGTATCTCTCTCTCTCTCTCACTCTCGACCCCGTCTCTCTCTCTCTCTCTCACTCAACCCCGTCTCTCTCTCTCTCGCTCGACCCCGTCTCTCTCTCTCTCACTCAACCCCGTCTCTTTCTCTCTCACTCGACCCCGTCTCTCTCTCGCTCGACCCCGTCTCTCTCTCTATCTCTCGCTCGAACCCGTCTCTCCCTCTCTCTCGCTCGACGCCGTCTCTCTCTCTCTCTCGCTCGACCCCGTCTCTCTCTCTCTCTCTCTCGCTCGACCCCGTCTCTCTCGCTCGACCCCGTCTCTCTCGCTCGACCCCGTCTCTCTCTCTCTCTCGCTCGACCCAGTGTCTCTCTCTCTCTCGCTTGACCCTGTCTCTCTTTCTCTCTCGCTCGACCCCATCTCTCTCTCTGTCTCTCTCGCTCAACCCCGTCTCTCTCTGTCTCCCTCGAGCCCGTCTCTCTCTCTCTCTCTCGACCCCGTCTCTCTCTCTCTCTCGTTCGACCCCGTCTCTCTCTCGCCTCTCACTCTCACTCAACCCCGTCTATCTCTCTCTCGCTCGACCCCGTCTCTCTCTCTCTCTCTTGCTCGACCCCGTCTCTCCCTCTCTCTCTCGCTCGACCCCATTTCTCTCTCTCTCTCGCTCGACCCCATCTCACTCTCTCTCTCGACCCCGTCTCTCTCTCTCTTCTCTCGCTCGACCCCGTCTCTCTCTCTCTCGCTCGACCAAGTCTCTCTCTCTCTCAAACTCTCGACCCCGTCTCTCTCTCTCTCTCTCACTCAACCCCGTCTATCTCTCTCTCGCTCGACCCCGTCTCTCTCTCTCTCGCTCGACCCCGTCTCTTTCTCTCTCGCTCGACCCCGTCTCTCTCTCGCTCGACCCCTTCTCTCTCTCTCTCTCGCTCGACCCCGTGTCTCTCTCTCTCTCTCTCACTCGACCCCGTCTCTCTCTCACTCGACCCCTTCTCTCTCTGTCTCTCGCTCGACCCCGTCTCTCCCTCTCTCTCGCTCGACCCCGTCTCTCTCTCTCTCGCTTGACCCCGTCTCTCTCTCTCTCGCTCGACCCCGTCTCTCTCACTCTTGATCCCCTCTCTCTCTCTCTCTCTCTCACTCAACCCCATCTATCTCTCTCTCGCTTGACCCCGTCTCTCTCTCTCTCGCTCGACCCCGTCTCTCTCTCTCTCGCTCGACCCCGTCTCTCTCTCTCTCGCTCGACCCCGTCTCTCTCTCTCTCGCTCGACCCCGTCTCTCTCTCTATCTCTCGCTCGACCCCGTCTCTCCCTCTCTCTCGCTCGACCCCGTCTCTCCCTCTCTCTCGCTCGACCCCTTCTCTCTCTCTCTCTCGCTCGACCCCGTCTCTCTCTCTCTCTCTCTCACTCGACCCCGTCTCTCTCTCACTCGACCCCTTCTCTCTCTGTCTCTCGCTCGACCCCGTCTCTCCCTCTCTCTCGCTCGACCCCGTCTCTCTCTCTCTCGCTTGACCCCGTCTCTCTCTCTCTCGCTCGACCCCGTCTCTCTCACTCTTGATCCCCTCTCTCTCTCTCTCTCTCTCACTCAACCCCATCTATCTCTCTCTCGCTTGACCCCGTCTCTCTCTCTCTCGCTCGACCCCGTCTCTCTCTCGCTCGACCCCGTCTCTCTCTCTCTCGCTCGACCCCGTCTCTCTCTCTCTCGCTCGACCCCGTCTCTCTCTCTATCTCTCGCTCGACCCCGTCTCTCCCTCTCTCTCGCTCGACCCCGTCTCTCCCTCTCTCTCGCTCGATCCCGTCTCTCTCTCTCTCTCACTCGACCCAGTCTCCCTCTCTCTCTCGCTCGACCCCATCTCTCTCTCTCTCGCTCACCCCTGTCTCTCTCTCTCGCTCGACCCTGTCTCTCTCTCTCTCGACCCCGTCTCTCTCTCGCCTCTCTCTCTCACTCAACCCCGTCTATCTCTCTCTCGCTCGACCCCGTCTCTCTCTCTCTCTCTCGCTCGATTCCGTCTCTCTCTCGCTCGCTCGACCCCGTCTCTCTCTCTCTCTCTCGCTCGACCCCGTCTCTCTCTCTCTCTTGCTCGATCCAGTCTCTCTCTCACACTCGACCCCGTCTCTCTCTCTCTCGCTCGACCCCGTCTCTCTCTCTTGCTCGACCCCGTCTCTCCCTCTCTCTCGCTCGACCCCGTCTCTCTCTCTCTCTCTCGCTCGACCCCGTCTCACTCTCCCTTTCGACCCCGTCTCTCTCTCTCTCTCTCGCTCGACCCCGTCTCTCTCTCTCTCGCTCGACCAAGTCTCTCTCTCTCTCAAACTCTCGACCCCGTCTCTCTCTCTCTCTCTCTCACTCAACCCCGTCTATCTCTCTCTCGCTCGACCCCGTCTCTCTCTCTCTCGCTCGACCCGTCTCTTTCTCTCTCGCTCGACCCCGTCTCTCTCTCGCTCGACCCCTTCTCTCTCTCTCTCTCGCTCGACCCCGTCTCTCTCTCTCTCTCTCTCACTCGACCCCGTCTCTCTCTCGCTCGACCGCTTCTCTCTCTGTCTCTCGCTCGACCCCGTCTCTCCCTCTCTCTCGCTCGACCCCGTCTCTCTCTCTCTCGCTCGACCCCGTCTCTCTCACTCTTGATCCCGTCTCTCTCTCTCTCTCACTCAACCCCATCTATCTCTCTCTCGCTTGACCCCGTCTCTCCCTCTCTCGCTCGACCCCGTCTCTCCCTCTCTCGCTCGACCCCGTCTCTCCCTCTCTCTCGCTCGACCCCGTCTCTCTCTCTCTCTCGCTCGACCCCGTCTCTCTCGCTCGATCCCGTCTCTCTCGCTCGACCCCGTCTCTCTCTCTCTCTCGCTCGACCCAGTCTCTCTCTCTCTCTCGCTTGACCCTGTCTCTCTTTCTCTCTCGCTCGACCCCGTCTCTCTCTCTCTCTCTCTCGCTCAACCCCGTCTCTCTCTCTCTCTCGCTCGACCCCATCTCTCTCTCTCTCGACCCCGTCTCTCTCTCGCCTCTCTCTCTCACTCAACCCCGTCTATCTCTCTCTCGCTCGACCCGTCTCTCTCTCTCTCGCTCGATTCCGTCTCTCTCTCGCTCGCTCGACCCCGTCTCTCTCTCTCTCTCTCGCTCGACCCCGTCTCTCTCTCTCTCTCTCGCTCGATCCAGTCTCTCTCTCTCACACTCGACCCCGTCTCTCTCTCTCTCGCTCGACCCCGTCTCTCTCTCTTGCTCGACCCCGTCTCTCCCTCTCTCTCGCTCGACCCCGTCTCTCTCTCTCTCTCTCGCTCGACCCCGTCTCACTCTCCCTCTCGACCCCGTCTCTCTCTCTCTCTCTCTCGCTCGACCCCGTCTCTCTCTCTCTCGCTCGACCAAGTCTCTCTCTCTCTCAAACTCTCGACCCCGTCTCTCTCTCTCTCTCTCTCACTCAACCCCGTCTATCTCTCTCTCGCTCGACCCCGTCTCTCTCTCTCTCGCTCGACCCCGTCTCTTTCTCTCTCGCTCGACCCCGTCTCTCTCTCGCTCGACCCCTTCTCTCTCTCTCTCTCGCTCGACCCCGTCTCTCTCTCTCTCTCTCTCACTCGACCCCGTCTCTCTCTCGCTCGACCCCTTCTCTCTCTGTCTCTCGCTCGACCCCGTCTCTCCCTCTCTCTCGCTCGACCCCGTCTCTCTCTCTCTCGCTCGACCCCGTCTCTCTCTCTCTCGCTCGACCCCGTCTCTCTCTCTCTCTCTCGCTCGACCCCATCTCTCTCTGTCTCGCTCGACCGCGTTTCTCTCTTTCTGTCTCGCTCGACCCCGTCGATCTCTCTCTCTCTCTCACTCGACCCCGTCTCTCTCTCTCCCTCTCGATCGCTCGGCCCGTCTCTCTCTCTCTCACTCGACCCCGTCTCTCTCTCTCTCGCTCGACCCCGTCTCTCTCTCTCTCGCTCGACCCCGTCTCTCTCTCTCTCTTCTCACTCGACCCCATCTCTCTCTCTCTCGCTCGACCCCGTCTCTCTCTCTCTCGCTCGACCCCATCTCTCTCTCTCTCTCTCTCGCTCGACCCCGTCTCTCCCTCTCTCTCGATCGCTCGACCCCTTCTCTCTCTCTCACTCGACCCCGTCTCTCTCTCTCTCGCTTGACCCCGTCTCTCTCTCTCTCGCTCGACCAAGTCTCTCTCTCTCTCTCGACCCCGTCTCTCTCTCTCACTCAACCCCGTCTATCTCTCTCTCTCTCGATCCCTCGACCAAGTCTCTCTCTCTCACTCGACCCCGTCTCTCTCTCTCTCTCTCGATCGCTCGTCCCCGTCTCTCTCTCTCTCTCTCACTCGACCCCGTCTCTCTCTCTCTCTCACTCGACCCCGTCTCTCTCTCTCTCGCTTGACCCCGTCTCACTCTCTCTCTCTCTCTCGATCCCCTCTCTCTCTCTCTCTCTCTCGACCCCGTCTCTCTCTCACTCGACCCCAGCTATCTCTCACTCGCTCGACCCCGTCTCTCCCTCTCTCTCTCGCTCGACCCCATTTCTCTCTCTCCCTCGCTCGACCCCGTCTCACTCTCTCTCTCGACCCCGTCTCTCTCTCTCTCTCTCTCGCTCGACCCCGTCTCTCTCTCTCTCGCTCGACCAAGTCTCTCTCTCTCTCAAACTCTCGACCCCGTCTCTCTCTCTCTCTCTCTCACTAAACCCCGTCTATCTCTCTCTCGCTCGACCCCGTCTCACTCTCTCTCGCTCGACCCCGTCTCTTTCTCTCTCGCTCGACCCCGTCTCTCTCTCGCTCGACCCCTTCTCTCTCTCTCTCTCGCTCGACCCCGTCTCTCTCTCTCTCTCTCTCACTCGACCCCGTCTCTCTCTCGCTCGACCCCTTCTCTCTCTGTCTCTCGCTCGACCCCGTCTCTCCCTCTCTCTCGCTCGACCCCGTCTCTCTCTCTCTCGCTTGACCCCGTCTCTCTCTCTCTCGCTCGACCCCGTCTCTCTCACTCTTGATCCCCTCTCTCTCTCTCTCTCTCTCTCACTCAACCCCATCTATCTCTCTCTCGCTTGACCCCGTCTCTCTCTCTCTCGCTCGACCCCGTCTCTCTCTCTCTCGCTCGACCCGTTCTCTCTCTATCTCTCGCTCGACCCCGTCTCTCCCTCTCTCTCGCTCGACCCCGTCTCTCCCTCTCTCTCGCTCGACCCCGTCTCTCTCTCTCTCTCGCTCGACCCCGTCTCTCTCGCTCGATCCCGTCTCTCTCTCTCTCTCACTCGACCCAGTCTCCCTCTCTCTCTCGCTCGACCCCATCTCTCTCTCTCTCGCTCACCCCTGTCTCTCTCTCTCGCTCGACCCCGTCTCTCTCTCTCTCGACCCCGTCTCTCTCTCGCCTCTCTCTCTCACTCAACCCCGTCTATCTCTCTCTCGCTCGACCCCGTCTCTCTCTCTCTCTCTCGCTCGATTTCGTCTCTCTCTCGCTCGCTCGACACCGTCTCTCTCTCTCTCTCTCGCTCGACCCCGTCTCTCTCTCTCTCTCTCGCTCGATCCAGTCTCTCTCTCTCACACTCGACCCCGTCTCTCTCTCTCTCGCTCGACCCCGTCTCTCTCTCTTGCTCGACCCCGTCTCTCCCTCTCTCTCGCTCGACCCCGTCTCTCTCTCTCTCTCTCTCGCTCGACCCCGTCTCACTCTCCCTCTCGACCCCGTCTCTCTCTCTCTCTCTCTCGCTCGACCCCGTCTCTCTCTCTCTCGCTCGACCAAGTCTCTCTCTCTCTCAAACTCTCGACCCCGTCTCTCTCTCTCTCTCTCTCACTGAACCCCGTCTATCTCACTCTCGCTCGACCCCGTCTCTCTCTCTCTCGCTCGACCCCGTCTCTTTCTCTCTCGCTCGACCCCGTCTCTCTCTCGCTCGACCCCTTCTCTCTCTCTCTCTCGCTCGACCCCGTCTCTCTCTCTCTCGCTCGACCCCGTCTCTCTCACTCTTGATCCCCTCTCTCTCTCTCTCTCTCTCACTCAACCCCATCTATCTCTCTCTCGCTTGACCCCGTCTCTCTCTCTCTCGCTCGACCCCGTCTCTCTCTCTCTCGCTCGACCCCTTCTCTCTCTATCTCTCGCTCGACCCCGTCTCTCCCTCTCTCTCGCTCGACCCCGTCTCTCCCTCTCTCTCGCTCGACCCCGTCTCTCTCTCTCTCTCGCTCGACCCCGTCTCTCTCGCTCGACCCCGTCTCTCTCTCTCTCTCGCTCGACCCAGTCTCTCTCTCTCTCTCGCTTGACCCTGTCTCTCTTTCTCTCTCGCTCGACCCCGTCTCTCTCTCTCTCTCTCTCGCTCAACCCCGTCTCTCTCTCTCTCTTGCTCGACCCCATCTCTCTCTGTCTCGCTCGACCCCGTCTCTCTCTTTCTGTCTCGCTCGACCCCGTCTCTCTCTCTCTCGATCGCTCGTCCCCGTCTCTCTCTCTCTCTCGATTGCTCGACCCCGTCTCTCTCTCTCTCTCTCTCACTCGACCCCGTCTGTCTCTCTCTCTCACTCGACCCCGTCTCTCTCTCTCTCGCTCGACCCCGTCTCTCTCTCTCTCGCTCGACCCCGTCTCTCTCTCTCTCTCTCACTCGACCCCGTCTCTGTCTCTCTCTCGATCGCTCGACCCCATCTCTCTCTCTCTCTCACTCGACCCCGTCTCTCTCTCTCTCTCTCTCACTCGACCCCTTCTCTCTCTCTCTCTCGCTCAACCCCGTCTCTCTCGCTCGATCCCGTCTCTCTCGCTCGACCCCGTCTCTCTCTCCCTCTCGCTCGACCCAGTCTCTCTCTCTCTCTCTTGCTTGACCCTGTCTCTCCTTCTCTCTCGCTCGAACCCGTCTCTCTATCTCTCTCTCGCTCAACCCCGTCTCTCTCTCTCTCTCTCGCTCGACCCCATCTCTCTCTGTCTCGCTCGACCGCGTTTCTCTCTTTCTGTCTCGCTCGACCCCGTCTATCTCTCTCTCTCTCTCACTCGACCCCGTCTCTCTCTCTCCCTCTCGATCGCTCGACCCCGTCTCTCTCTCTCTCACTTGACCCCGTCTCTCTCTCTCTCGCTCGACCCCGTCTCTCTCTCTCTCGCTCGACCCCGTCTCTCTCTCTCTCTCTCTCACTCGACCCATCTCTCTCTCTCTCGCTCGACCCCGTCTCTCTCTCTCTCGCTCGACCCCATCTCTCTCTCTCTCTCTCTCGCTCGACCCGTCTCTCCCTCTCTCTCGATCGCTCGACCCCTTCTCTCTCTCTCTCTCAACCCCGTCTCTCTCTCTCTCGCTCGACCCCGTCTCTCTCTCTCTCGCTCGACCAAGTCTCTCTCTCTCTCTCGACCCCGTCTCTCTCTCTCACTCAACCCCGTCTATCTCTCTCTCTCTCGATCCCTCGACCAAGTCACTCTCTCTCACTCGACCCCGTCTCTCTCTCTCTCTCTCGATCGCTCGTCCCCGTCTCTCTCTCTCTCTCTCACTCGACCCCGTCTCTCTCTCTCTCTCACTCGACCCCGTCTCTCTCTCTCTCGCTTGACCCCGTCTCTCTCTCTCTCTCTCTCTCGATCCCCTCTCTCTATCTCTCTCTCTCGACCCTGTCTCTCTCTCACTCGACCCCAACTATCTCTCACTCGCTCGACCCCGTCTCTCTCTCCCTCGACCCCATCTCTCTCTCGCCTCTCTCTCTCACTCAACCCCGTCTATCTCTCACTCTCGCTCGAACCCATCTCTCTCTCTCTCTCTCTCGCTCGACCTCGTCTCTCTCTTTCTCTCTCGACCCCGCCTCTCTCTCTCTCGCTCGACCCCGTCTCTCTTTCTCTTGCTGGACCCCGTCTCTCTCTCACACT
>NW_027599965.1:0-15000 GCF_964194155.1 Cetorhinus maximus | reverse complement strand
GATAGATAGATAGATAGATAGATAGATAGATAGATAGATAGATAGATAGATAGATAGATAGATAGATAGATAGATAGATAGATAGATAGATAGATAGATAGATAGATAGATAGATAGATAGATAGATAGATAGATAGATAGATAGATAGATAGATAGATAGATAGGTAAATAATGGATAGATAGATAAATAATAGATAGATAGGTAAATAATGGATAGATAGATAGATAAATAATAGATAGATAAATAATAGCTAGATAGATAGGTAAATAATGGATATATAGATAAATAATAGCTAGATAGATAGCTAGATAGATAGATAGATAGATAGATAGATAGATAGATAGATAGATAGATAGATAGATAGATAGATAGATAGATAGATAGATAGATAGATAGATAGATAGATAGATAGATAGATAGATAGATAGATAGATAGATAGATAGATAGATAGATAGATAGATAGATAGATAGATAGATAGATAGATAGATAGATAGACAGATAGATAAGCAGATAGATAGACAGACAGATACATAGATAGATAAATATTAGATAGATAGATAATAACGAGATAGCTAGAAATATAAATAATGGATAGATAGACAGACAGATATATATACATATAGATAGATAAATAATAGATAGATAAACAGACAGACAGATAAATAGGTAGAAAGATAGATAGATAGATAATATTTAGATAGATAGATAGATAGATAGATAGATAGATAGATAGATAGATAGATAGATAGATAGATAGATAGATAGATAGATAGATAGATAGATAGATAGATAGATAGATAGATAGATAGATAGATAGATAGATAGATAGATAGATAGATAGATAGATAGATAGATAGATAGATAGATAGATAGATAGATAGATAGATAAATAATAGCTGGATAGATAGGTAAATAATGGATAGATAGATAAATAATAGACAGATAGATAAATAATAGCTAGATAGATAGGTAAATAATGGATAGATAGATAAATAGATATATAAATAATAGCTAGATAGATAGATAGATAGATAGATAGATAGATAGATAGATAGATAGATAGATAGATAGATAGATAGATAGATAGATAGATAGATAGATAGATAGATAGATAGATAGATAGATAGATAGATAGATAGATAGATAGATAGATAGATAGATAGATAGATAGATAGATAGATAGATAGATAGATAGATAGATAGATAGATAAATAATAGATAGATAGACAGATAGATAAGCAGGTAGATAGATAGACAGATACATAGATAGATAGATAAATATTAGATAGATAGATAATAACTAGATAGCTAGAAATATAAATAATGGATAGATAGACAGACATATATACATATGCATATATAGATAGATAAATAATAGATAGATAAACAGACAGACAGATAAATAAGTAGAAAGATAGATAAATAGATATTATTTAGATAGATAGATAGATAGATAATAGCTAGATAGATAGGTAAATAATGGATAGATAGATAAATAATAGCTAGATAGATAAATAGATAAATAATAGATAGATAGACAGATAGATAGACAGACAGATACATAGATAGATAAATATTAGATAGATAGATAATAACTAGATAGCTAGAAATATAAATATTGGATAGATAGACAGACAGATATATATATGCATATAAAGATAGCTAGATAAATAATAGATAGATAAACAGACAGACAGATAAATAGATAGATAGGTAGATAATATGTAGATAGATAAATAATAGATAGATATATAAATAATAGCTAGATAGATAAATAGATAAATAATAGATAGATAGATAAATAATAGCTAGATAGATAGATAAATAATAGATAGATAGACAGGTAGCTAAGCAGATAGATAGACAGACAGATACATTGATAGATAAATATTAGATAGATAATAACTACATAGCTAGAAATATAAATAATGGATTGATAGATAGACAGACAGATATATATATATAGACAGATAGATAAATAATAGATAGATAAACAGACAGACAGATAAATAGGTAGAAAGATAGATAGATAGATAATATTTAGATAGTTAGATAGATAAGTAATAGATAGATAGGTAGATAAATAGATAGATAGATAAATAATAGATAGATAAATAATAGCTAGATAGATAGGTAAATAATGGATAGATAGATAGATAAATAATAGCCAGATAGGTAGATAGATATATAATAGATAGATAGACAGATAGATAAGTAGATAGATAGACAGACAGATACATAGATAGATAAATATTAGATAGATAGATAGCTAATAACTAGATAGCTAGATATATAAATATTGGATAGATAGATAGACAGACAGATATATATATGCATATATAAATAGATAGATAAACAGACAGACAGATAAATAGGTAGATAGATAGCTAGATAGATAGATAATATTTAGATAGATAGCTAGATAGCTAGATAGATAATATTTAGATAGATAGATAGATAGATAGATAGATAGATAGATAGATAGATAGATAGATAGATAGATAGATAGATAGATAGATAGATAGATAGATAGATAGATAGATAGATAGATAGATAGATAGATAGATAGATAGATAGATAGATAGATAGATAGATAGATAGATAGATAGATAGATAGATAAAAAGAAGATGGACAGGTAGACAGATAGCTAGATAGAGGGGGAAAGGGGTATCAAAGTTTAGAGGCATGAAGACATGACGTGGGAACACCGTGGCTGCTAAGGCAGCCCCAACAAGGGGTCGCCGATTGGGACAATTCCATTCCGGTAAGGGGTCCCCATCATCCCTCGCCCAGTCACATCACTCGATGTCGAAATACTATCCAAAACCACTCTTTGAAATTGTGTTCTCGCATCTGTAACGAACCCTCGACGGGATATGGATATAGAGGGAGGGGGTGGCGGAGAAGCGGGATGAGAGATTGTGAGCTAAACCGAGAAAAATAAATAGACAGACGGACAGACAGACAGACAGACAGACAGACAGACAGACAGACAGACAGACAGATAGATAGATAGATAGATAGATAGATAGATAGATAGATAGATAGATAGATAGATAGATAGATAGATAGATAGATAGATAGATAGATAGATAGATAGATAGATAGATAGATAGATAGATAGATAGATAGATAGATAGATAGATAGATAGATATAGATAGATAGGTTGATTGATTATATATACAGATAGATAGATAGATTATTTATAGATATAGATGGATAGATAGATAGAGTTAGATAGATAGATAGAGATAGATAGATAGATAGATAGATAGATAGATAGATAGATAGATAGATAGATAGATAGATAGATAGATAGATAGATAGATAGATAGATAGATAGATAGATAGATAGATAGATAGATAGATAGATAGATAGATAGATAGATAGATAGATAGATAGATAGATAGATAGATAGATAGATAGATAGATAGATAGATAGATAGATAGATAGATTATATATAGATGGATAGATAGACAGATGGACAGACAGAGAGACAGGAGGAGAGAAAGAGAGAGAGTGAGAGAGAGTGAGAAAGAAGCGAGAGATAGACACACACAGAGATAAAAACACACAGAGACAGAGAGTGAGTGAGAGTGAGAGAGAGAGAGAGAGAGATACAGACTTATCCCCTCCAACAGATGAGTGAAGCCCTAAATAGGGCGGACAGAAGACGGAGGGGTGAGGGGGCGGGGGTGAGGGGGTGAGAGGGTGGGGAAGGGAAGCAGAAATGGGCAGAAAACAAACACGCAGACACACAGAACAGTACCAATAGACAGCCGGAGCGAGAGAAAACGGGGAAAATCGATCGGGGAAGCAAATACTACATTTGGGAGACGGGGAGAGGGGGGAAAAGTGGAGAGATGGTGAGAAGCGGGAAAGTCGAGGCGTGGGGTGGGGCGGTGGTGGAATAAAAACCAAGACATTGAGGCAAGAGAGAGAGAGAGAGAATTCAAAAACACACAGCCGCAAGACACAGAAACAGCTAGGAACCAACTCTCCTCGCTATGGGCCCAGGTTTCGATCGGATTCGAGGGGTCCAGCCGCTCTGCACACCGCAGTGAAATGGACAACCCGCCCCACCTGGCTTCCAACAACTGGCCAGAGACAGATAGCTCCGCACATCGGATTAAAACCAGCAAGGTACCACACAAGAGGCAAAAACAAGCACGGTACATGACGGATAAGGCACAAGCAAAATGACTCGCATTTCTAACGTAGACATGCTAAAGAGGAAACACTGAACAATATACTTCACCAACAGGATGCACACATGCCCTTGTTAATCCTGATAGCACATATTTACATGTAAACAATCATTTGACTTATATATATATATGTATATGTACTATAATATAGTTATATATTATATCTAATATATATAATATGTATATATAATACGTATATATAACATGTATGCATGTACAACACAGATAACATAAATAATATGGCGTATAATATACATAACACAATATATATAATACAATATATATTTCAGTGCGTTTATAGAGAGAAATGAATAGATTATGAAATAAACAGTACATATACCTTAGCCCCCACCTCCCCCCACCCCCTTACAAATAATACATCTCTGATTTCAGACCGCCTCACTTTCTGAATTTACCGGAGAAAAGGTCATCAGATTCAAGGCCAGGGAAGTGGTGGGGTGGGTGGGGTGGGGTGGGGGTGGGAGTGGGCCAATTCCCAACCCTTAGCTTACATCCAGGTGGATAGACAGGTAGATTTTTAAATATATATATATATATAGCATTATTATAGATAATAAATATAATATTCATATATATTATATATATAAAAAGCATCACATTTATTATCGATAACATATATATAAACACCACACATATATATACACCTATATATATACACACACGTACACACACACCCACACACACATATATAAACACACACACATGTATATACCTATATATATACACACACGTACACACAGACATATATATGAACACACACACATGTATATACCTATATATATACACACACGTATACACACACACATATATATATATATACACACACACACACATATATATATTAAAAACGCAGACAAATTATTGTCCTTTTAGCTATATAGCTTTCGTTTAGCAACATAGTATATATATTTTATAGGTAGATATAAATATATAGATAGATAGATAGATAGATAGATAGATAGATAGATAGATAGATAGATAGATAGATAGATAGATAGATAGATAGATAGATAGATAGATAGATAGATAGATAGATAGATAGATAGATAGATAGATAGATAGATAGATAGATAGATAGATAGATAGATAGATAGATAGATAGATAGATAGATAGATAGATAGATAGATAGATGGATGTGCATATATATATAGAGAGAGAGAGACAGAGGAAAGAGAAAATGAGACAGAGGGTGAGAGAGTGAGATTGATAGAGAGGGACAGAAATATAGAGGTAGAGAGATAGGGAGGGGGAGACAGAGACAGAGAGGGAGAGAGAGAGGGAGAAGGAGACAGAGAGAGATAGTGTGGCAGACGTGGAGGAAAAGAGGGAGAGACAGAGAGATGGAGAGAGAGGTTAATGGATAGAAAGAGAGAGGCAGAGAGAGAGGGGAGGAAGTTGGAGGCAGGGACAGAGACAGAGAGAGAGAGAGAGAGAAGGAGACAGAGAGAGACAGAGAGATGGAGAGAGAGATTAATGGATAGAAAGAGAGAGGCAGAGAGAGAGAGGGGGGAAGATGGAGGAAGGGACAGAGACAGAGAGAGAGAGAGAGACAGAGAGACAGAGAGATGGAGAGAGAGATTAATGGATAGAAAGAGAGAGGCAGAGAGAGAGAAGGGAGGGAAGATGGAGTCAGAGACAGAGAGAGAGAGAGAGAGAGAGAGAGAGAGAGGGGGGGTGGAGAGAGAGAAGTGGGGAGTGGGAGGGGATAGTTTCTCCACAAAAGTGGAGAAGACGGGATCTGGAGGTGAGAAGGACCGGGGGAGGGGTTGGGGGAGGGGGGAGGGTGTTGGGGGGAGGGGAGGGTGGGGGGCAAAGAGCCGTCTGTAAAAAGCTTTCTCTATTGTTGACGTACTATTGGCAGATCTACATTTAATTTTGGTTTTAAACAGTGGAGGATATTTCCTCGGGAGATTTGAACCTTGATCTAAACAGAAGAAGGGCTGGCGGGTGCATGTGGAGGTAATTGATGGTGTCCCTCTTTGGAAATGAATAGTTTGTTGGAGTTTTGGAACTACAGAGCTTGAGTGAGCCTCTCTGCCTCACCGTCATCCAGACATAGTCACCATTAAACCAGGAGGGGGTGGGGGGGGTGGGTGAAGGTGGACAACCCACTGCCTTGTTCACAAGCACATCACCCCCTCCCTTAGCCCCGTGCCCAATACCCCCGTTTCAGTTTGGTGGGGGATTGGAGGGAGGGTCGGTGTGTTACCTGGAACTACAACAGAACCCTTTTCCAACGTGCTTCAGTCACCTGTAGTAGTCTCAGGTTGAAGCAGACAGTCTCAGATAGATACACACACACACACACACACCCTACACAGAGACACAGGCAGAAACATACAGCAACACACACACACACACACACACACAGAGTCAGGGGAACATATACACGCAGAAATACAGGCAGAAGCACACACACACACAGAATCAGGGGAACATATACACACAGACACACAGACAGAAACATACCCCAACATGTACACAGTCAGGGAACATATACACACAGAAACATAGGCAGAAACATGCACTAACACACACATACTCACTCGGGGGAACATATACACACAGAAACACGGACAGAAACACACACAAGGACACTGTCACAGAAACACACACACAGAAACATACGCAGATAAAAATACACAGACTGAAAGACACACAGGCACACAGAAATATCCACATACACATACAAAAAGGCACACATACATACACACACACACACACATGCACACACATACACACACACACAGAAAGGCACAGACACACATACACGCACACACACACAGGAACACATACACACACACAGATACACATGCACAGAAAAAAACACACACACACCCTCCCCTCCCCGCCTCCCCCCCCACACACACACCGAAATACACAGACACAGACACACACACACAAACAAACACACACAAACAAACACACGCACAGGCGCAGGGGCCCAGGATCAGAAATATACACTGACACACCCAAGCACTCGCAATCACACACCATTCATTCTATCAATGAAGCAGATCCCACTCCCCACCCTCCAATTACATTCTTAACTGGGTGACTAACCTGCTCGCGTGTTGATGACTTTTCCAATATCCCCCCCCCACCATCCCCTCTCTCCACCTTACTGGGAGTGAGGTGAAAAATAGAGTGAGTGACGATGTTGATAATTATCTCTATCTACAGCAGTTTCGATTTAAACTCTCTCCTGGTTGGTTAGTCTTGGATCAATAGGGCGAGACGAAAGGAACTAGGCTGACTAAAGCAGGAAATGTTTGGAGGGCGGACAGGCAATAGTGGGCAGTGGGTTATTGGGGTGGGGTGGGTGGGTGTAAATATAAAGGGCGTTTATTCCAGTAGTTTGAATGCCACAGCTTACCCCGGCACAGATGAGAGATCAGAATGTGTTACTGCAGATGGTGGAGGGGATGTGGGGGTGGGGAAGAAGAGGTGTTGGGTGTTCGGGGGCGGGGGGTGGTTGGCAGGGCAGTGGGAGTGGAGGGGGAGGGGGAGAGGGGTGGATGTGCCTTTGGCAGCGTGTCGGCGACTTTAAACCTCGGCACAACATTCCCCCGACAACCTCCCTGTTCACAAACACCTCCAAGTTCAATCGCTATCCTAAAGAGAGTCTGTTTCTTGTCTCCCTCCTGTCTCCGTCGCTCTGTCTCTCTCTAGTCTGCCTATCAACACCCTCCCAACTGCCTGACTCCCCCTCTCTGTCTCTCCTTCTCTTTCTCAATCTCCCTCTCTCTTTCTCTGCAACACTCTCTCTGTTTCTCCCTCTCTTTACCGATTCCCCATCACTCTTTCTCTCTCTGCCTCCCTGTAGATATATCTTTATCGCTCTCTCTCTGCCTCTTTCTCTCCCCCTCACTCACTCTGTGTATATTTTCTGCCTTCCTCTATCTCACTGTCTAACTGTTTCTCTCTCCGTCTTTCTCTCTCTCTTTCTCGATGTATCTCTCTCTGTTCCTGTCTTTCTGTCCCTTCCCCTCCCCCCAGGCCCCCTCTCAATCAATAGTCTTTTCTATCTATCTCTATCTCTCTTTCCCTTTCTCTCACTCACTGCCTCCCTCTCTGTCTATGTCCCTCCCCTCTTTCTCTATCACTCCGCCTTCTGTCTGACTTTCTTTTTCTCTCTCTCTCTCTCTCTGCCACTCTCTCTCTCTTTTTGTTTCTCGTCTCTGCCTTTCTCCTCCTCTCTCTTTCTTTCTCCCCCTCCCTCTTTCTGTCTGTCTGTCTGTCTCTCTCTGTCTCTCTCTCTCCATTTTGTCTTTCTCCCTCTCTCCCTCTCTATCTATCTCTGCCTCTCTCTGTGTCTTTCTCTCTCTTCATTTCTGTCTTTCTCTCTGCCTCTATTTCTTCCTCTCTTTGTCTCTCTTTTTCTTTCTCCCTCTCTTTCTCTCTATCTCTCTCTCTTTCTCTGTCTCCTTTTCTGTCTTTCTCTCTCTGTCTCTCTCTCCTTTTTGTCTTTCTCCCTCTCTCTCTATCTATCTCTGCCTCCCTCTGTGTCTTTCCCACTCTCTCTCTCTCTCTGTCTTTCTCTCTCTTCATTTCTGTCTTTCTCTCTGCCTCTATTTCTCCCCCTCTTTATCACTCTCTCTTTCTCTCTCTTTCTTTCTCCCTCTCTTTCTCTCTACCTCTCTCTCTCTTTCTTTCTTTCTTTCTTTCTTTCTTTCTTTCTCCCTCTCTTTCTCTCTACCTCTCTCTCTCTTTCTCTGTCTTTCTCTGTCTCCTTTTCTGTCTTTCTCTCTCTGTCTCTCTCTCTGTCTCTCTCTCCTTTTTGTCTTTCTCCCTCTCTCTCTCTCTCTATCTATCTCTGCCTCCCTCTGTGTCTTTCCCACTCTCTCTCTCTCTGTCTTTTTCTCTCTCTGTCTCTCTCTCTCTCTCTCCGTCTCTCTATCTCTGTCTCTTTCTCTCTGTCTCTCTCTCTATATCTCTCTCTCTCTTTCTCTCTCTCCAGCCCCCACATCACCAGCCCCACCCCCTCACACCCCGCCCCCCGCTTCCTCCGCTTCCCCCCACCCACCCCGCCCACCCCCCCGCCCCTCCCCGGCAATGTGGGGCCCAGGAATGTGCTGACGCGACCGGCTGTTACCCGTACAGCCCGCGGGCTTGGTGTGCAGGCGCCCTCTCACACTCAGTGGCCAAAAGGCGGAGGCCTCTCCCCGCCGATCACAACCCTTTTACTACCCCCACCTCTAATCCCCCCACCCCCCCCACCCCCCCACCTCCCCCTCCACCCAGACCCCTTCACCTGAAGCCAGCCAGCCGGTCACAGGCTCCGCTACACAGGCGCCCGGCTCACCGCTCTCGGAGAGGTGTCTCGCTAAAACACAGCCGCAAACCTTTACCGGAGGCTATCGCTTCAGTTTATTTTTTTTTAAAAATTGTGATAGGTCACGCCCCTCCCCTCCCCTCCCCCCCACCCCCCCCCCCCCCCCCAACCCCGACCGCCCCCACCCCGCCCACGTCAACCACCGCAACCCCGTACCGTTCAAATTCACGTTTCATCCATAGGTTGTGCAATTTTCGAAACGCGAATCCTTAAAACTCAATCCTTAACCACTCACACACTCACACACACTCACTCACACACAGAGACTCACACACACATACACACTCACTCACACATACATACATACACACTCACTCACACACACACACACATACACACTCACTCACACACACTCACACACACTCACTCACACACAGAGACTCACACACACATACACACTCACTCACACATACAGACTCACTCACACACACACACACATACACACTCACTCACACACACTCACACACACTCACTCACACACAGAGACTCACACACACATACACACTCACTCACACATACAGACTCACTCACACACACACACACATACACACTCACTCACACACACACTTACACACTCACTCACACACACACACACACACATACACACTCACTCACACACATACACACTCACTCACACACACACACACATACACACTCACACACAGAGACTCACACACACATACACACTCACTCACACATACATACACACTCACACACACACACACACACATACACAATCACTCACACACACACTTACACACTCACACACACACACACACACACACATACACACTC
Organism: Cetorhinus maximus; assembly: GCF_964194155.1. NCBI lineage: Eukaryota > Metazoa > Chordata > Chondrichthyes > Lamniformes > Cetorhinidae > Cetorhinus > Cetorhinus maximus. The sequence goes on along the minus strand of NW_027599965.1, from coordinate 4,632 downwards.
ACTCACACACACACACACATACACAATCACTCACACACACACTTACACACTCACACACACACACACACACATACACACTCACTCACACACATACACACTCACTCACACACACACACACACATACACACTCACTCACACACATACACACACACACACACAGACACACACCATACACACACACACACATACATACACACTCACTTACACACACACATGCACACTCACTCACACACACACACACACACATACATACACACTCACTTACACACACACATACAGACGCACACTCTCACCCACTCACTCACACACACTCACACAGGCTCACACTCGCACTCACACGGACACGAACACACACACACTCAGACTCACACACACACACACACACATGCTCACTCACTCACACACAGGCACACGCACGCACACACACACACACGCACGCACATTCACAGATTCACACACTCACTCACACACGCACTCACTCCCTCCCACTCACACATACACACAGACTCACACACGCTGACTCGCACACACACACTCCATACACAGACACACACACACATATAAATATATACATCTGTATGTGTGTGTATGTGTTACTGTATATATATATATATACACACACACATAGACATATATCGAGAGTTACATTTTAAACATAGTTCCTTAAAACACAGAATAACGCGATGCACAAATGCGAGTATATATATTTAGCAATCCATTGGTTTGCTTACAGAGCTAAGGCGTCCAGTCGGAGCAAGCCCAGCTGTTGTTTGCTCCATGCCCGCCTCACGGCTTGTTTGAAGAGCCAGGCGAGGGGCGGGGTGGGGTTATAAAAGGGGAGATTTCTCTGACGTGTCAATGATGTTGGTTACACGGAGCGGAAAGGACAGAGACAGACACAGGCGCGCACACACACACACACACACACACCCTCACTGCACCTTCCAACCCGGGCCATCCCTGTGGGAGACCAGTCACAATTTCTACTGCTCCGGCCACTCCCCCCCACATCCCCTCCCCCATGTCACCCCCCCGCCCCAACCCCCTAACACACTCACCACCTCCCCGCATAAACACCCTCCCCTCTCCCAAAAAATAAAACACACCACCAACATTTCTCATGGGATAAATCGGGAAGGTTTCAAGGGCGGGGTGGTGGTGGGGGAGAGAGGTTGGGGGTGGGGGGTGGTGGGGAGGTGGGGAAGAGTAAAAATTGCATCAGATAATTTTTTAAAAAATATATATATATATCTAATTTTTTTTTTCCAAATGGGCCTGGCTTCCGTCAGTTTCCTTTTGTAAAGGGTAAATCGATTGGGCCTGTTTCAAATCCCCCTTCAATGAAATCGATGGGAAAAAAAAAATTACCCGGGATGACTTTGCAACAGCAGAATGTTAAAAATTCTACCTCCCAACCCCCGCCCCACCACCCGGCCCCACGCTCGGCGAGATTTCAAACCGTTATCTCTGTGTTCATACACACGCACACTCACTCACACATACATACACTCACTCACACGCTCACACACACACACACACTCACACGCACTCACACATACATACACTCACTCACACGCTCACACACACACACACACTCACACGCACTCACACATACATACACTCACTCACACGCTCACACACACACACACACTCACACTCACTCACACATACATACACTCACTCACACGCTCACACACACACACACACTCACACGCACTCACACATACATACACTCACTCACACGCTCACACACACACACACTCACACTCACTCACACATACATACACTCACACACGCTCACACACACTCACACGCACTCACATACATACACTCACACACGCTCACACACACACACACTCACACTCACTCACACATACATACACTCACTCACACGCTCACACACACACACACACTCACACGCACTCACACATACATACACTCACTCACACGCTCACACACACACACACACTCACACGCACTCACACATACATACACTCACTCACACGCTCACACACACACACACTCACACTCACTCACACATACATACACTCACACACGCTCACACACACTCACACGCACTCACATACATACTCTCACTCACACACACACACTCACACATACATACACACTCACACGCTCACACATACATACACTCACACACTTACACACACACAAACATACACTCACTCACACGTTCACACGCACACACACACACTCACACATACATACACACACACACATACACACACACACACATACACACACATACACTCACTCACACGCTCACACACGCACACACAGGCTCACACACAGACTCACACACAAACAGGGTCTCTCTCACACACACATGCACAGAATCTCACACACAAACACAGACTCATACATACATACACACATTCACATACACACACACACAAAAACTCACACGCACACACACTCACATACACACACAAAGTCACACACACACTCACAGACATACATTCATACACACACACCCACACACACAAACATACACTCAAACACATATTCACAAACTCACACATACACACACAAATAGACTTATACACAGAATAACACACACATACGAAATCACACTCACACACACATACAAGCTCTCTCTCCCACACACACACATTGAAACGCACATACGTTCACACACACACACACACACTCACACACACAACCTCCCCCAAACACAAACACACACACACTCTCTCACACACACATGCAAATTCAGACACACACATACACACACACAGAAATTCACATGCTCCCTCTCTCTCTCACATACACACAGACACACAGACACATTCACACACTCCCTCCCACACACACACACACACACACACACACACAAATCCCTCCCATCCCCACCTCCCCACTCCCTCACTCAAACGCACAAGCACCAACCCGAGGGTCAAACGAGAGAGCTGATGGTGGGGGTTGGTGGGGGGGGGGAACCTTTGTCAATTTACACTAATCCCAAAACATTTCGCAACCAAGCGGCAACCCCGAAATATCTGCCCACCAACCACCCCTTCCCCACCCCCCCACCCACCACCCCCCTCCCCCCTCCCCTCCCTCCCCCCCTCCTCCCCCAGCAAAAAGGAAAAGAAACACACATCACCTCCATTTCAGTCAGCCTTCTCGAACTTCACCGAAACCGGTAAACCCGCCAAAGGCGAGGGAGGTTGGAGACGGCGCCCGTGTCCCTGTGGAGGTCCGCCTCTACCCCACCTCCCCAACCAGCCCCACCAACCCCACCGAGCCCCACAATCTACACCCCCCCCAGTCCTTTTAGACAACACCCCTCTCTCTCTCTCTCCCTCCCTCCCCCTTTCTCCTTCTCTCTCTCTCTATCTCTCCTCCCTCCCTCCCTCCCCATCTCTCCTTCTCTATCTCTCTCTATCTCTCCTCCCTCCCTCCCTCCCTCTCCCTCTCTCCTTCTCTCTCTCTCTATCTCTCCTCCCTCCCTCCCCCTCTCTCCTTATCTCTCTCTCTCTCTCTCTGTTTGGCGCTGCCCTTTCCCTTCTCTCTCTCTCTCTCTCTCTCTCTCAAGTTTACAATCACCCCCCGTCTCTCGGTGTCTGCTTCCTCGGGTAATTCGCTCCAGACATCCGTTCAACTCAAACCTCCTTTCCTTTTTTTTTTTCCCCGTGACCTCCCCTTCCCTTTCTCACACACACACAAATCACATTTAAAACAAAACCTCGTTCCAATAACTCGAAAGGTTGAGGATTGAGAACTGAACGAAACAGCTAAAAAATAAACATCTCCCTCTCTCCCTCTCTCTCTCTCACCCTCTGGCAATGATATCCGGATAAATATCCTCATTTTAAATATATATATTAAAAAACTTCCTTGTCACTAAGGAAAGGGGGGGACAATTTGAAGAGATATTTATATTTTCTCCAACTCTCCTGTCGCCTGATTCGAGTTTATTTGAGTGCGTGTCGTAATGTGTGGCGTCTGTGGTCACTTCGACTCTACCCCTCTCTTCCCAACCCTGAATTCTTTTAACTAAACAGTGCGTCCATCCTTATAACCGTATATCTATCTACACACGCACAAACATATGAATAAAATAGATATATATTTGTACGTACACACGTTGCGATCCGAGACAGGATTTGAGATCGAACAGCATCAGAATACTCTCCCTCTCTTTCTCTTTCTCTCTGTCTCTGTCTCTCTCTCTCTCACACACAATTAACAAGACATTCAACAATCCCGTTTCCCTTGATATTAAGAATCGCCGAAGCAAACAGCGAATCCCGAATTTCACCTCCTCCTCCCACACCCAACCCGGCCCTTCCAATTTATTCTCAAGCACATTTTTTTGTTACCTAAGCAGTGCATCAATCCTTATAACTGTACATCTATCTGCACACGCACACACACACACACAATTATATATATAAATAAAATAGATATATATTTGTACGTACACACACCGATCTGAGACAGAACTGAAAAGGTCTCACTTTCATCTGTTCAACCAATTTGAGATTAATCAACATTAAAAGACTCTCTCTTCTCTCTCTTTCTCTCTGTCTCTCTATCTATCTCTCCTCTCTTTCTCTCTCTCTCTTTCTCCCCCTCTCTTTCTCTCTCTCTCACACACACAAATAT
>NW_027599964.1:17500-19815 GCF_964194155.1 Cetorhinus maximus | reverse complement strand
ACCAATGAGGCCAATGGACCTCGGGTTGCATTGGCAGGCCGGGCAATGAGGCTCTTGGGCCCGCGAGAGCAAAATCCGTGCACAGACGGAAGTCCATGAGGTCAGATCCGAGGCCTTTACCCGGCACCCGGTGGGGGTATTCCCGCAGAGAGTAGCGAATCTGCCCGGCGACGGGTCAAGTTGCAATTTCTGGCATGCCACTCATGGAGCTGGTTAATGAGTTCCCCGCGGAAGTCCCGATGAGGAAAGGGCAAAATGGCGTTTTGCGGGCTTTGGGCCTCTTCGTCGGTAGGACTACCGCCCGACCTTACGGTTGGAATTGTCGGCAGGGGAGGTTGGCGGGGTACCTGCAGAATAGTAGGAGGTGGCAAATCGAGAATCGGTCGACATCGCCAAAAACCTTCTCGAGCCTCCAGGTCTGCAGGGACCGACCCAGGCTGCCGCCAAACCGACCGACAGGCCCTGCCGGCGGCCATTTTTGGCCATTTTCGGCATTTTTCGCCTCTTTCGGCCGGGATGGAAAAGCGGCGGCCTGAAGCCCGGGCCTGCCCGGGGAGGCCTCCTAATCGCCCGGGGGACCGGATTTGCCCCGGTGAGAGCCCCCGAAACGTCCCGAAGCCGGCCGGGAAGGCGGCCAAGGGCGAAGCACCTCGCATTGCGTTGGCAGGCCGTGCAAAGTGGCCTCCGGGCCCGCGAGACAATGCAGGGTGCCCTCGGTGTGCCCCTGAGAAATGGTTAACCAAACGAAGGACAGTGCGGCTCGGATTGCATTGGCAGGCCGTGCAAAGGGGCCCCCGGGCCCGCGAGACGTTACAGATTGCCCTCGGTGAGCCCCTGAGAAATGGTTAACCAATTGGACTTAGTCTCTGGCAGAGAGGCAAAGTGTTTTCAAGAGAAATGGTTAACCAATTGGACTTAGTCTCTGGCGGAGAGACAAAGTGTTTTCAAGAGAAATGGTTAACCAATTGGACTTAGTCTCTGGCAGAGAGGCAAAGTGTTTTCAAGAGAAATGGTTAACCAATTGGACTTTTTCTCTGAACGGCAGGCAAATTGTGGCCTTGAGAAATGATTAACCAATTGGACTTAGTCTCTGGCGGAGAGACCAAGTATTTTCACGAGAAATGGTTAACCAATTGGACTTAGTCTCTGGCAGAGAGGCAAAGTGTTTTCACGAGAAATGGTTAACCAATTGGAATTAGTCTCTGGCAGAGAGGCAAAGTGTTTTCACGAGAAATGGTTAACCAATTGGACTTAGTCTCTGGCGGAGAGACAAAGTGTTTTCAAGAGAAATGGATAACCAATTGGACTTAGTCTCTGGCAGAGAGGCAAAGTGTTTTCACGAGAAATGGTTAACCAATTGGACTTAGTCTCTGGCGGAGAGACAAAGTGTTTTCAAGAGAAATGGTTAACCAATTGGACTTAGTCTCTGGCAGAGAGGCAAAGTGTTTTCAAGAGAAATGGTTAACCAATTGGAATTAGTCTCTGGCAGAGAGGCAAAGTGTTTTCACGAGAAATGGTTAACCAATTGGACTTAGTCTCTGGCGGAGAGACAAAGTGTTTTCAAGAGAAATGGATAACCAATTGGACTTAGTCTCTGGCAGAGAGGCAAAGTGTTTTCACGAGAAATGGTTAACCAATTGGACTTAGTCTCTGGCGGAGAGACAAAGTGTTTTCAAGAGAAATGGTTAACCAATTGGACTTAGTCTCTGGCAGAGAGGCAAAGTGTTTTCAAGAGAAATGGTTAACCAATTGGACTTGGTCTCTGAACGGCAGGCAAATTGTGGCCTTGAGAAATGAATAACCAATTGGACTTAGTCTCTGGAGGAGAGACAAAGTGTTTTCACGAGAAATGGTTAACCAATTGGACTTAGTCTCTGGCAGAGAGGCAAAGTGTTTTCAAGAGAAATGGTTAACCAATTGGACTTGGTCTCTGAACGGCAGGCAAATTGTGGCCTTGAGAAATGATTAACCAATTGGACTTAGTCTCTGGCGGAGAGACAAAGTGTTTTCACGAGAAATGGTTAACCAATTGGACTTAGTCTCTGGCAGAGAGACAAAGTGTATTCACGAGAAATGGTTAACCAATTGGACTTAGTCTCTGGCAGAGAGGCAAAGTGTTTTCACGAGAAATGGATAACCAATTGGACTTAGTCTCTGGCAGAGAGGCAAAGCGTTTTCAAGAGAAATGGTTAACCAATTGGACTTAGTCTCTGGCAGAGAGGCAAAGCGTTTTCCTGAGAAATGGTTAACCAATTGGACTTAGTCTGTGAACGGCAGGCAAATTGCGGCCATGAGAAATGGTTAACCAATTGGAC
>NW_027599964.1:0-5000 GCF_964194155.1 Cetorhinus maximus | reverse complement strand
TGGGGTCGGTGTTGAGTGAGGGGCATTTTCCTTCTGGAAGGTAAGGGCCCGGAGGAGGCTAGTGGTTGGTGCGGTTGTAAGAGTGTGCCGGCGGGTGAAGGGTTGCGAAGGCGGCGCATTTGTAGCCTGCATGGTGAGTGTTAGTGTTGGGGTCGGGGTTGGGGGTCGGTGACGGGGAGAAGGTGAGGGAATAGGGTTAGTGTTGGGGTCGGGGACGGGCAAAGGGTTAGGGTAAGGTTTAAGGGTAGGGTTAGGGTTAGGGTTAGAGTTAGGGCGAGTGTTAGGGTTAGGGTTACGTTTAAGTGCAGGGTTTAGAGCGTGTGTTAGGGCCAGGGTTAGGGTTCGGCGAAGGGTAAGGTAGGCAAAGTGCAGAAGGTGAAATGGTTAACCAGTTAGCAGGCAGGGCAGCCGGCCGGCAATGAGAGCGGCCCGCCCGGTGATAAGGGTGCAGTTAGGTGGCGACCAGCCCAGCAGCTCCAGGGGCTAAGTACGTGTGGGTAAATGGTTAACCAGTTAGCAGGCAGGGCAGCCGGCCGGTAATTGAGGCCGCCCGCCCGGCCATAGGGCTGCAGTTAGGTGCCGACCAGCCCATCAGCTCCAGGGGCTAAGTACATGTGGGTAAATGGTTAACCAGTTAGCAGGCAGGGCAGCCGGCCGGTAAATAGAGCCACCCGCCCGGTGATAAGGGTGCAGTTAGGTGCCGACAGGCCCAGCAGCTCCAGGGGCTAAGTACATGTGGGTAAATGGTTAACCAGTCAGCAGGCAGAGCAGCCGGCCGGCAATTAGAGCCGCCCGCCCGCTAATCAGGGTGCAGATAGGTGCAGAACAGCCCATCATTTTCCAGGGGCAAGTACATGTGGGTAAATGGTTAACCAGTTAGCAGGCAGAGCAGCCGGCCGGCAATTAGAGCCGCCCGCCCGCTAATCAAGGTGCAGTTAGGTGCAGAACAGCCCATCATTTTCCAGGGGCTAAGTACATGTGGGTAAATTGTTAACCAGTTAGCAGGCAGGGCAGCCGGCCGGCCGGTAATTAGAGCCGCCCGCCCGGTGATAAGGGTGCAGTTAGGTCCCGGCCAGCCCAGCAGCTCCAGGGGCTAAGTACATGTGGGTAAATGGTGAACCAGTTAGCAGGCAGGGCAGCCGGCCGGCCGGTAATTAGAGCCGCCCGCCCGGTGATAAGGGTGCAGTTAGGTGCCGGCCAGCCCAGCAGCTCCAGGGGCTAAGTACATGCGGGTAAATGGTTAACCAGTTAGCAGGCAGGGCAGCCGGCCGGCAATTAGAGCCGCCCGCCCGCTAATCAGGGTGCAGTTCGGTGCAGAACAGCCCATCAGCTCCAGGGGCTAAGTACATGTGGGTAAATGGTTAACCAGTTAGCAGGCAGGGCAGCCGGCCGGTAATTAGAGCCGACCTCCCGGCCATTACGGGTGCAGTTAGGTGCCGACCAGCCCAGCAGCTCCAGGGGCTAAGTACATGTGGTGTAAATGATTAACCAGTTAGCAGGCAGGGCAGCCGGCCGGTAATTAGAGCCGACCTCCCGGCCACAGGGCTGCAGTTAGGTGCCGACCAGCCCAGCAGCTCCAGGGGCTAAGTACATGTGGGTAAATGATGAACCAGTTAGCAGGCAGGGCAGCCGGCCGCTAATTACAGCCGCCCGCCCGCTAGTAAGGGTGCAGTTAGGTGCAGGACAGCCCATCAGTTTCCAGGGGCTAAGTACATGTGGGTAAATGGTTAACCAGTTAGCAAGGCAGGGCAGCCGGCCGGCCGGTAATTAGAGCCGGCCGCCTGTCCGCCCGCTAGTAAGGGTGCAGTTAGGTGCAGAACAGCCCATCAGTTTCCAGGGGCTAAGTACATGTGGGTAAATGGTTAACCAGTTAGCAGGCAGGGCAGCCGGCCGGTAATTACAGCCGCCCGCCCGCTAATAAGGGTGCAGTTAGGTGCAGAACAGCCCATCAGTTTCCAGGGGCTAAGTACATGTGGGTAAATGGTTAACCAGTTAGCAAGGCAGGGCAGCCGGCCGGCCGGTAATTAGAGCCGGCCGCCTGTCCGCCCGCCAGTAAGGGTGCAGTGAGTTGCAGAACAGCCCATCAGTTTCCAGGGGCTAAGTACATGTGGGTAAATGGTTAACCAGTTAGCAGGCAGCGCAGCCGGCCGGGAATTACAGCCGGCCGCCTGTCCGCCCGCTAATAAGGGTGCAGTTAGGTGCAGGACAGCCCATCAGTTTCCAGGGGCTAAGTACATGTGGGTCAATGGTGAACCAGTTAGCAGGCAGAGCAGCCGGCCGGCAATTAGAGCCGCCCGCCCGCTAATCAGGGTGCAGTTAGGTGCAGGACAGCCCATCAGTTTCCAGGGGCTAAGTACATGTGGGTAAATGGTTAACCAGTTAGCAGGCAGGGCAGCCGGCCGGCCCGGTAATTAGAGCCGGCCGCCTGTCCGCCCACTAATAAGGGTGCAGTTAGGTGCAGAACAGCCCATCAGTTTCCAGGGGCTAAGTACATGTGGGTAAATGGTTAACCAGTTCGCAGGCAGAGCAGCCGGCCGGCAATTAGAGCCGCCCGCCCGCTAATCAGGGTGCAGTTAGGTGCAGAACAGCCCATCAGCTCCAGGGTCTAAGTACATGTGGGTAAATGGTTAACCAGCTAGCAAGGCAGGGCAGCCGGCCGGCCGGTAATTAGAGCCGGCCGCCTGTCCGCCCGCTAATAAGGGTGCAGTTAGGTGCAGAACAGCCCCTCAGTTTCCTGGGCCTAAGTACATGTGGGTCAATGGTTAACCAGTTAGCAGGCAGAGCAGCCGGCCGGCAATTAGAGCCGCCCGCCCACTAATCAGTGTGCAGTTAGGTGCAGAACAGCCCATCAGCTCCAGGGGCTAAGTACATGTGGGTAAATGGTTAACCAGTTAGCAGGCAGGGCAGCCGGCCGGGAAATAGAGCCGGCCGCCTGTCCGCCCGCTACTAAGGGTGCTGTTAGGTGCAGAACAGCCCATCATTTTCCAGGGGCTAAGTACATGTGGGTAAAATGGTGAACCAGTTAGCAGGCAGGGCAGCCGGCCGGTAATTACAGCCGCCCGCCCGCTAATAAGGGTGCAGTTAGGTGCAGAACAGCCCATCAGCTTCCAGGGGCTAAGTACATGTGGGTAAATGGTGAACCAGTTAGCAGGCAGGGCAGCCGGCCGGCCGGTAATTAGAGCCGGCCGCCTGTCCGCCCGCTAATAAGGGTGCAGTTAGGTGCAGAACAGCCCCTCAGTTTCCAGGGGCTAAGTACATGTGGGTCAATGGTTAACCAGTTAGCAGGCAGAGCAGCCGGCCGGCAATTACAGCCGCCCGCCCGCTAATCAGGGTGCAGTTAGGTGCAGGACAGCCCATCAGTTTCCCAGGGGCTAAGTACATGTGGGTAAATGGTTAACCAGTTAGCAGGCAGGGCAGCCGGCCGGCCGGTAATTAGAGCCGGCCGCCTGTCCGCCCACTAATAAGGGTGCAGTTAGGTGCAGAACAGCCCATCAGTTTCCAGGGGCTAAGTACATGTGGGTAAATGGTTAACCAGTTCGCAGGCAGAGCAGCCGGCCGGCAATTAGAGCCGCCCGCCCGCTAATCAGGGTGCAGTTAGGTGCAGAACAGCCCATCCAGCTCCAGGGTCTAAGTACATGTGGGTAAATGGTTAACCAGCTAGCAAGGCAGGGCAGCCGGCCGGCCGGTAATTAGAGCCGGCCGCCTGTCCGCCCGCTAATAAGGGTGCAGTTAGGTGCAGAACAGCCCCTCAGTTTCCTGGGCCTAAGTACATGTGGGTCAATGGTTAACCAGTTAGCAGGCAGAGCAGCCGGCCGGCAATTAGAGCCGCCCGCCCACTAATCAGTGTGCAGTTAGGTGCAGAACAGCCCATCAGCTCCAGGGGCTAAGTACATGTGGGTAAATGGTTAACCAGTTAGCAGGCAGGGCAGCCGGCCGGGGAAATAGAGCCGGCCGCCTGTCCGCCCGCTACTAAGGGTGCTGTTAGGTGCAGAACAGCCCATCATTTTCAGGGGCTAAGTACATGTGGGTAAATGGTGAACCAGTTAGCAGGCAGGGCAGCCGGCCGGTAATTACAGCGCCCGCCCGCTAATAAGGGTGCAGTTAGGTGCAGAACAGCCCATCAGCTTCCAGGGGCTAAGTACATGTGGGTAAATGGTGAACCAGTTAGCAGGCAGGGCAGCCGGCCGGCCGGTAATTAGAGCCGGCCGCCTGTCCGCCCGCTAATAAGGGTGCAGTTAGGTGCAGAACAGCCCCTCAGTTTCCAGGGGCTAAGTACATGTGGGTCAATGGTTAACCAGTTAGCAGGCAGAGCAGCCGGCCGGCAATTACAGCCGCCCGCCCGCTAATCAGGGTGCAGTTAGGTGCAGAACAGCCCATCAGTATCCAGGGGCTAAGTACATGTGGGTAAAGGGTTTACCAGTTAGCAGGCAGGGCAGCCGGCCGGCCGGCAATTAGTGCCGACCTCCCGGCAACAAGGGTGCAGTTAGGTCGCCGACCAGCCCAGCAGCTCCATGGGGCTAAGTATATGTGAGTAAATGGTTGACCAGTTAAGCAGGCATGGCAGCCGGCCGGTAAGCGGAGCGTCCCGCCCCGTAATACGGGTGCAGTTAGCTGCAGAACACACCGGCAGGTCCAGGGACGAAGTAGTGGACGGGCAAACGGTTAACCAGTTAACAGGCAGGGCAGCCGTACGGGCAGTAGAGCCGCCCGCCCCGTAATACGGGTGCAGTTCGCGGCAGACCAGCCCCGCAGCTCAAAAGTCTAAGTGGAGAACGGGGAACCGGTTGACCGGTGAGCCGAAGCATGCCAGCAGGCAGGGAAGGTGCAAAAAGGGCCGATAAGACCGAACCGGCACGACTAACAGGCTGCCGGGGGCGGGTTCCCAGCAAACCAGGTGAGGGGGCGTGGCCGGAGGCCGCGCAGCAGAGCCGCCCGCCCGTGAGTACGGTTAGAGGCAGCAGCGGGCTTCCCCCAGCAGGGCAGAAGCCGAAGTGCAGGGA
>NW_027599963.1:0-19832 GCF_964194155.1 Cetorhinus maximus | reverse complement strand
CACTCCTCCTTCCCTCTCCCTACCACTTCCCTCTTGCTCCTTATCTCTCCCCCGTCACTTGCTCCTCCTTCCCCTCCTCCCTCCCCATCCCTCACCTACCTCCACATTCCCCCTTCCCCCTACCACCCTCCCCTTTCCCCCACCCTCTCCCCCATTCCCCCTCCATTCCTGCCCCTTCCCCTCCCTCCCAACCCCACCCTCCCTCTCCCTACCCCCTCCCCCTCCCCTTCCCCATGGCTCCCCCCTGCCCCCTCCCTCACTCCTCCTTCCCCTCCCCTACCCCAACACACCTTGCTCCCCCCTTCTCCCCTACCTCCCCCCACTTCCCCCTCTCCATTCACCTTCTCTCCCACCCACTCTTCCATCCTTCCCTCCCTATTCGCCCCCTCCCACCCTCCTCCTTGCCCCCTCCCTCCCCTTCCATGCTTAATCCTACCCACTCCCTCCCTCCCCTTCCCCCTGCCTCACTCCCTCCCCTTTGACCTCTTTCCCTTTCCCCTTCCCCGCTCCTCGATCCTTGCCCCTTCCCACCCTCACTCCCTGCCCCTACCTGCCTCTAGCCCCCTTCCCCCTTACATCACTCCCCTCCCTTCCCCCCTCTAGCCCCCTTCCAGCTCCCTCCCCGTTCACCCCCTCCCTCCCTCCACCTTGCCCACCCCTCCCCTTCCCCCTTCCCCCTTCCTCCCTCCCCTTACCCCCTCCTTCCCCCTTCTACCCACACCCCTCCCTACCCGCTTTCCACCCACCCCCTCACTACCCACCTTGCTCCATTCCCCTTCCCACATCGCTCCCTCCCCTTCAAAGCTCCCTCCCTCCCACTTCTCTTTCGTCCCCCTTCCCCTTCCCTACCTACTTACCTCCCTCACCACCAAACTACATCCCTCACCCTTCCCCCTCCCTCCCCCTCCCTCCCTAACCCCTTCCCTCCCTCCTTCCCCCTCACACCCTCCCCTTCCCACCTCGCTCCCTCCCCTTCCCCCCTCGCTCCCTCCCCTTCTACCCTCGCTCCCTCCCACTTCCCCCCTTGTTCCCTCCAACTTACCCCCTCGCACGTTCCCCCTTCCCCCTCGCTCCCTCCCACTTCCCCTTCCAAACATCATCCCTCCTTCCCTCCCCTTGCCCCCTCCCACACCCCTCCTTCCCCTCTTCCGTTCCCTCCCTCCGCTTCCCCCTCCCCTTCACCCCACCCCCTCCTCCATCCATCCCCTCTTCCCCCTTCGCACACCCTTCCCCCTCCCTCCCCCTGCCCACCACCCCCTTCGCCCCTCACCCTACCTGCCTCCCCTACACCCCTTCCCCACCCTTCCCCTCTCTCCCCTTCCCACCACCTCCCTTCCCCACTCCCTCCCACACCCATCCCCATCCCTCTCCTACCCCCTCCCTCCCCTTTCCCCCACCTTACCCCATCCCCCTCCATCCCTCCCTCCCCCCACCCTCCTCACACCTACCCCTTCTCCCCCTCAACCCTCCCCATCCCTCCTCCCCCTCCCCCACTCCCCTTCCCCATCCACCCCTCCCTCCCTGCCCATTCACACCTCCCTCACTCCCCGTTGCTCACTACCCCTCCCCCTTTCCCATCCCTACCTACCCCCGCCCCCTTTCCCCAACCCCCTCCTTCCCCATTCCACCTCCCAACTCCTTCCCCCCTCCCTGCCTCGCCCTTTCCCACTCACTCACTCCACCTTCCTACCTTCCCCCCTACACCCATCCCTTCATCCCCCTCCCATCATCCCCGTCCCCTTCCCCATTCCCCACTTGCTCCCTACCCATTCCCCTCCCTCACTTCCCCTTCCGCCCTCGCTCGCTCTCCCTTACCCCAACTCCACTCCATCCCTCCCCTCTCCCATCCTCCCTTTCCACCACCCAATTCCTCCACACCCCCTCCCTCCCCTTCCCCGCCCCCTCTCTCCACTTCCCCCTTCGCCTATCCCCCTCCCACCCTCCTGCTTCCCCCTCCCTCTCTCTTGCTTCCACCCTCCCTACCCCTCCCCCTCACTCCTTCCCCCTTACCCCCTCGCTTGCTACCCCTTCCCCACCTTCCCATCTCCCAAACTCTTCCCCGTCCTCTCTCCCCTTCACCCTACTCCCTCCCCCTTCCCCCCACACTTCCCCTTCTCCCCTCGCTCACTCTCCCTTCCTTCCTCCCACCCCATCCCTCCCCTACCCCCACCCACCACTTCCTCGCCTTTTCCCCCTACCACTCCCACTCTACCTCACGCCACCTTTCCCCCTCCCCTCCCCATTCCCATCCCTCCGCTTTGCCCCTCGCTCCCTATCTCCCTCTACCTTTACCCCATCCTTCTCTCCCTCCCCATTCCATATCCCTCTCTCCCTCCCCTTCCCCCTCCCTCCCTAACCCCTACCCCATCGCTCCCTCCTCTTCACCCACTCCCTCATTCCTCCTTCCCCCTCCCTACCGTTTACCCCCTCGCTCCCGCCTCCTTCCCCCTCTCTCCGTCCCCCTTCCCCCACACTCCCTACCCTTACCCCTCCTTCCCCTTGCCCCCTCCCTCCCCCTGCCCCCTCTCACAACATTCCCCCTCTCCCTTACCTTTCCCCCTAACCCCACTTCACCCCTCCCTCCCCGTACAACCCCTCCCTCCCTCCACCTTGCCCCTCTCCCTCCCCTTCCACACATCCCCCCTTCCCTCTCGCTCCCTCCCACTTAACCCCTTCCTACTCCTTCCCCACTCCATTACGCCCCCTTCCCCCTTCATCCCCTCCCTTCCTTCCCCTCTTCTAACCCGCCTTCCCCTCAGCCCTCCCTGCCCCCTCGCTCCCTTCCCCTTCCCACATTGCTGTCGACCCCTCCCCCATTACACCCTCCCCTCATCCCTTGCTCCTTCACTCTTTCCCCCCTCGATAACCTCCTTTGCCCCCTGCCCCTGCCCCTCCCCCAAAACCCTTCCCCTCTAACGCTTCCCCCCTACACCCTTCACGTCCTACCCCCTCCCTCCCTAACTCCATCTCCCTCCCCTCACTCCATCCGCCTTCAGCCTTCATCCCTTCCACTTCTCCCCATCGTTCCCTCCCCCTTCCCCGTCCCTCACTCCCCCTTCTCGCTTCCCCCTCTGTCGCTCCCCCTTCCCCTATCTCACTCCTCCTTCCCCCTCCCTCACTTCCCTGCATTCCCTCCCCTAACACCTCCCCCCACCTTTCCCTCCATCCATCTTCGCCCCCTTGCTCCCTCACCTTTCCCCCTCGCATCTTCCCCATCCCCCTCGCTCCCTTCCACTTCCCCCTCGCTACCCCTATTCCTACTATCCCTTTCCCCCTACCCATATCCCCCCCTTACCCCTTCCATCCTCCTTCCCTCTCCATCCTCCCTTCCCTTCACTCCCTACCCCACTCCCTATCCCATCCCTCCCCTACTCCCTCCTATCCCCTCCCCTCCCTCCCTCCACCTTCCCACCATTTCCTTTCCCCTACCCTTCTTCCATCCCTTCCTCCCCATTCACCCTTCCCATCCTTACCTTTCCCCCTCCCTCCATCCCATTTGCTTATTACGCCTTCCCCATTCCATCGCTCCCTACCCCTTCCCCTCTCCCATCCCCAATCCCTCTCCCTTCATCCCCTGCTCCTTCCCCTTTCCCCTTGCTCCCTCCTTTTCCCCCTCATCCCCTTCCCCTCACACCTCCCTCCCTTTACCCTTTACCACCTTGCTCCCTCCCCACCACCCTTGCTTCCCATAGAACCATAGAACAGTACAGCACAGAAAACAGGCCATTCGGCATTTCTAGTCTGTGCAGAAATATTATTCCGCTGGTCCCATTGACCTGCACCTAGTCCATAATCCTCCAGACCTCTCCCATCTATGTATCTATCTAATTTATTCTGAAAGCTTAAGAGTGAGCCCACATTTACCACGTCAGATGGTAGCTCGTTCCACACTCTCACCACACTCTGAGTGAAGGAGTTCCCCCTAATGCTCCCCCTAAACCTTTCCCCTTTCACCCTAAAGCCATGTCCTCTCGTGTTTATTTCTCCTAATCTAAGTGGAAAGAGCCTACTCGCATTTACTCTGTCTATACCCCTCACAATTTTGTAAACTTCTATCAAATCTCCCCTCATTCTTCTACGCTCCAAGGAATAAAGTCCTAACCTGTTTAATCTTTCCCTGTAACTCAACTCCTTAAGACCCAGCAACATCCTAGTAAATCTTCTCTGCACTCTCTCAATCTTACTGATATCCTTCCTGTAGTTAGGCGACCAGAACTGCACACAATACTCCAAAGTTGGCCTCACCAATGTCTTATACAACCTCACCATAACATCCCAACTCCTATGCTCAATACTTTGATTTATGAAGGGCAGTATGCCAAAAGCTTTCTTTACAACCTTGTCTACCTGTGACGCCACTTTCAGGAAATTATGTATCTGAACTCCCAGATCCCTTTGTTCCTCTGCACCCCTCAGTGCCCTACTATTCCCCTTACACCACTACCCGTTTCCCCCTACCCCTCTCTCACCCTCACCCTCCATCACTCCCTTCAATTCGCCCCATCTCCATCCATCCTCCCAAAGCTCCCTTCCCCCTCCCTCCCCTTCCCACACTCCCCCTTCCCCCTCCCTTCCTCCCCATTCCCCCCACCCTACCCCATTTCCCATTCCCCCTCCCTCCCTCCCCATTCACCCTACCTCACTCCCCATTCCCCCTCCCTCCCTTCCCATTCGCCCCTCCCTCCCCATTCCCCCTCCCCCTCCCTACCTTCCCCTTGCCCTCTTCCCCCTCCCCCGCTCACTCCTCCCTTTGGACCCCCACCTTCCCCCTCCATTCGCACCCTCCCCTTCTCCCTCCCCCTCTTCCCCCTCCCCCTCTTCTCCCCCTCCTCTTCCCCCTCCCCCGTCTTCCCCCTCCCTGCCTCTTCCCCCTCCCTCCCGCCCATTTCACCCCTTAAACCCTTCCCCATCTCTCCACTCCTTCCCCTCCCTCCCTTTCCCTCCTCCCTCCATCCCCCCTCACCACATCCTCCCTCCTCTTCCATCCCTGTCCCCTTCCTCCTCCCTCTCCTTCCCCCTCCCTCCCTAACCTACCTCCCCTTCCCCTCCCTCCCTCCCTTCCCCTACCTCCCACTTCCCTTCCCCCTCCCTACCTACCCACCTACATCCCTCACCCTTCCTCCTCCCTCCGCTTCCCCCGCCTTCGCCCGCCTTCCCCGATTCCCACTCCATCCCTCCCTCCACTCCATTCTGCCCTCCCTCCCTAGCCCCCTCCCTCCCTCCTTCCCACCTCACTCCCTCCCCTTCCCCATCCCTCCACCCCCTTCCCATCCCTCCCCTTCCTCTTCCATCCTCCATCCCTCCTCCCCATCACCCCTCCCCCTTCCTGCTCACCCTTCCACCGGCACCATACCCCTCTTCTTCCTCCTCCCTCCCTCCCTCCTGTTCCACTCCCTCCCCCCTTCCCCACCCTCCCCTTCCCCTCCCTCCCCTTCCCCCCCTACCTAGCTAACTACCTCCCTCCTTCAAGACCTACCTACATCCCTCACCCTTCCCCCTCCCACCCCCTTCCCCCACCATCCCCGATTCCCCCTCCATCTCTCCCTCTACCCCATTCCCCCTCCCTCCCTAGCCACATCCCTCACTCCATCCCCCTACCCCCTCACTCCCTCCCCCTTCCCCCTCGCTGCCTCCCCTTCCTCCACCGTCCCCCTTTCCCCCTCCCTCCCTCCTTCCCCCTCACACCCTCCCCTTCCCCTCTCTCCCCTTCACCCCTAGCTCCCTCCCCTTCTACCCTCGCTCCCTCCCACTTCCCCCCCCGTTCCCTGCAACTTACCCATTCGCACGCTCCCCCTTAGCCCTCACTCCCTCCCACTTCCCCCTTCCAAACTTCATCCCTCCTTCCCTCCCCTTGCCCCCTCCCACGCTCTTCCTTTCCCGCTTCCCCCTTCCTCCCTCCACTTCCCCCTCCCCTACACCCCTCCCCCTCCCTCCATCCATCCCCCTCCCCCTTCGCACACCCTTCCGCCTCACTCACTGCCCCTTCCCACCTCCCCCTTCCCCTTGCTCAGTTCCCCACTCGCTCGCTCCCCCTTCCCCACTTCAACTCTCCCCCACTTCAACACTCGCTCCCTACCCCTTCCCCCACCCTCCCTTCGCCTTACCCCGTCGCTCACTACCCCTCCCCTTCCCCATCCCTACCTACCCCCTCCCCCTTTCCCCAACCCCCTCCCTCCCCATTCCCCCTCCCAACCCCTTCCCCCTCCCTGCCTCGCCCATTCCCACTCACTCACTCCACCTTCCCCCTCACTTCTTTCCCCTTCGCCCCCTCGCATCTTCCCCATCCCCCTTGCTCCCTTCCACTTCCCCCTCGCTACCCCTATTCCTACTACCCCTTTCCCCCTACCCCTATACCCCTTACCCCTTCCCTCCTCCTTCCCCCTCCATCACTCCATTCCCTTCACTCCCTATCCAACTCCCTACCCTATCCCTCTCCTACTCCCTCCTATCCCCTCCCCTCCCTCCCTCCACCTTCCCACCCTTCCCTTCCCCCTACCCTTCTTTCATCCCTTCCTCCCCATCATTACGTTTCCCCCTCCCTCCATCCCATTTGTCCATCACACCTTCCCCATTCCCTCACTCCCTCCCCCTTCCCCTGAGGGGCACTGAGGGGTGCAGAGGAACAAAGGGATCTGGGAGTTCAGATACATAATTTCCTGAAAGTGGCGTCACAGGTAGACAAGGTTGTAAAGAAACCTTTTGGCATACTGGCCTCACTCCCTCCCCCTTCTCCCTCGCTGCCTCCCCTTCCCCCACCGTCCCCCTTTCCCACTCCCTCCCTCCTTCCCCCTCACACCCTCCCCTTCCCCCTCGCTCCCTCTTCACCCCTAGCTCCCTCCCCTTCTACCCTCGCTCCCTCCCACTTCCCCCCTCGTTCCCTGCAACTTACCCCCTCGCACGCTCCCCCTTACCCCTCGCTCCCTCCCACTTCCCCCTTCCAAACTTCATCCCTCCTTCCCTCCCCTTGCCCCATCCCACACTCTTCCTTTCCCGCTTCCCCCTTCCTCCCTCCGCTTCCCCCTCCCCTACACCCCTCCCCTCCCTCCATCCATCCCCCCTCGCCCTTCGCACACCCTTCCGCCTCACTCACTGCCCCTTCCCACCTCCCCCTTCCCCTTGCTCAGTTCCCCACTCGCTCGCTCCCCCTTCCCCACTTCAACTCTCCCCCACTTCAACTCTCCCCCACTTCAACACTCGCTCCCTACCCCTTCCCCCACCCTCCCTTCGCCTTACCCCACCGCTCACTACCCCTCCCCTTCCCCATCCCTACCTACACCCCTCCCCCTTTCCCCAACCCCCTCCCTCCCCATTCCCCCTCCCAACCCCTTCCCCCTCCCTGCCTCGCCCATTCCCACTCGCTCACTCCACCTTCCCCCTCACTTCCTTCCCCTTCGCCCCCTCGCATCTTCCCCATCCCCTTTGCTCCCTTCCACTTCCCC
The DNA here is from genome assembly GCF_964194155.1 of Cetorhinus maximus. Taxonomy (NCBI): domain Eukaryota; kingdom Metazoa; phylum Chordata; class Chondrichthyes; order Lamniformes; family Cetorhinidae; genus Cetorhinus; species Cetorhinus maximus. The sequence continues at coordinate 12,393 of NW_027599963.1, read as the reverse complement.
CTCGCTACCCCTATTCCTATTAGCCCTTCCCCCCTACCCCTATACCCCTTACTCCTTCCCTCCTCCTTCCCCCTCCGTCACTCCCATCCCTTCACTCCCTATCCCACTCCCTACCCTATCCCTCTCCTACTCCCTCCTATCCCCTCCCCTCCCTCCCTCCACCTTCCCACCCATCCCTTCCCCCTACCCTTCTTTCATCCCTTCCTCCCCATCCTTACCTTTCCCCCTCCCTCCATCCCATTTGTCCATCACGCCTTCCCCATTCCCTCACTCCCATCCCCTGCCCCTCTCCCATCCCCATTCCCTCTCCCTTCCTCCCCTGCTCCTTCCCCCTTCCCCCTTGCTCCCTACTTTTCCCCCTCATTCCCTCCCCCTCACACCTCGCTCCCTCCCCTTTGCCCTCTTGCTCCCTCCCCACCACCCTTGCTTTCCATAGAACCATAGAACACTACAGCACAGAAAACAGGCCATTCGACCCTTCTAGTCTGTGCAGAAACATTATTCCGCTGGTCCCATTGACCTGCACCTAGTCCATAACCCTCCAGACCTCTCCCATCCATGTATCTATCTAATTTATTCTGAAAACTTAAGAGTGAGCCCGCATTTACCACGTCAGATGGTAGCTCGCTCCACACTCTCACCACTCTATGAGTGAAGGAGTTCCCCCTAATGTTCCCCCTAAATCTTTCCCCTTTCACCCTAAAGCCATATCCTCTCATGTTTATTTCTCCTAATCTAAGTGGAAAGAGCCTACTCGCATTTACTCTGTCTATACCCCTCACAATTTTGTAAACTTCTATCAAATCTCCCCTCATTCTTCCACGCTCCAAGGAATAAAGTCCTAACCTGTTTAATCTTTCCCTGTAACTCAACTCCTTAAGACCCGGCAACATCCTAGTAAATCTTCTCTGCACTCTCTCAATCTTACTGATATCCTTCCTGTAGTTAGGCGACCAGAACTGCACACAATACTCCAAAGTTGGCCTCACCAATGTCTTATACAACCTCACCATAACATTCCAACTCCTATACTCAATACTTTGATTTATGAAGGGCAGTATGCCAAAAGCTTTCTTTACAACCTTGTCTACCTGTGACGCCACTTTCAGGAAATTATGTATCTGAACTCCCAGATCCCTTTGTTCCTCTGCACTCCTCAGTGCCCTACCATTCCCCTTACACCACTACTCGTTTCCCCCCTACCCCTATTCCCCTACACCCCTACCCCTCTCTCCCCCTCACCCTCCATCACTCCTTTCCATTCCCCCATCTCCATCCGTCCTCCCAAAGCTCCCTTCTCCCTCCCTCCCCTTCCCACACTCCCCCTTCCCCCTCGTTTCCAACCTTCCTCCCCATTCCCCCCACCCTACATCATTTCCCATTCCCCCCTTCCTCCATCCTCATTCCCCCCTCCCACACCCTACCTCTCCCTTGCCTTCTTCCCCCTCCCCCTTTCCCCCTCACTCCTTCTCCCTTTGCACCCCCACCTTCCCCCTCCCTTCGCACCCTCCCCTTCCCCCTCCCTCGTCTTCCCTCTCCCCCTCTTCTCCCCCTCCTCTCCCCCTCCCCCTCTGCCCCTCCACCCTCTTCCCACTCCCTCCCTCTTCCCCCTCTCTCCCTCTTCCCCTACCCATTTCTCCCCTTAAACCCTTCCCCCATCACTCCACTCCTTCCCCTCCCTCCCTTTCCCCCTCCCTCCATCCCCCGCACCCCATCCCCTCCCCCTCCATCCCTGTCCCCTTCCTCCTCTCTCCCCTTCCCCCTCCATCCCTACCTATCTCCCCTTCCCCCTCCCTCCCTTCCCCTACCTCCCACTTCCCTTCCCCCTCCCTACCTACCTACCTACATCCCTCACCCTTCCCTCCCCTTCCCCCACCTTCGCCCGCCTTCCCCCATTCCCACTCCATCCCTCCCTCCACCCATTCTGCCCTCCCTCCCTAGCCCGCTCCCTCCCTCCTTCCCACCTCACTCCTTCCCCTTTCCCATCCCTCCACTCCCTTCCCCTCCCTCCCCTTCCTCTTCCATCCTCCATCCCTCCTCCCCATCCCCCCTCCCCGTTCCTGCTCACCCTTCCACCGACCCCTTCCCCCTCCTCTTCCTCCTCCCTCCCTCCCTCCTGTTCCATTCTCTCCTCCCTTCCCATTCCCTACCTACCTAACTCCCTCCCTCAAGACCTACCTACATCCCTCACCCTTCCCCCTCCCTCCCCCTTCCCTGCCTTCCCCCACTGTACCCCATTCCCCCTCCATCCCTCCCTCTACCCCATTCCCCCTTCCCTCCCTACCCACCTCCCTTGCTCCCTCCCCTACCCCCTCACTCCCTCCCCCTTCCCCCTCGCTGCCTCCCCTACCCCACCATCCCCCTTTCCCCTTCCTTCCCTAGCCCACTCCCTCCCTCCTTCACCCTCACACCCTCCCCTTCCCCCTCGCTCCCTCCCCTTCACCCCTCGCTCCCTTCCCTTCTACCCTCGCTCCCTCCCACTTCCCCCCTTGTTCCCTCCAACTTACCCCCTCGCAAGCTCCCCCTTGTGCCTCGCTGCCTCCCACTTCCCCCTTCCAAACTTCATCCCTCCTTCCCTCCGCTTGCCCCTTCCCACACTCCTCCTTCCCTGCTTCCCCCTCCCTCCCACTGCTTCCCCCTCCCTCTACACCCCTCCCCCTCCCTCCATCCATCCCCCTCCCCCTTTGCACACCCTTCCTCCTCCCTCACTGCCCCTCCCCACCTCCCCTTCCCCCCTCGCCTTACCGCCCTCACCTACACCCCTCCCCCATCCCCACCCTTCCCTTCTCTCCCCTTCCACCCACCTCCCTTCCCCACACCCTCACCAGTCCCCAACCCTCTCCTACCCCCTCCCTCCCCTTTCCCCACCTTACCCCATCCCCCTCCATCCCTCCCTCCCCCCTCACACCTACCTTCTCCCCCCTCAACCCTCCCACCATCCCAACTCCCCCTGCCCCCACTCACCTCCCCCCATCCATCCCTCCTTCCCTGCCCCTTCACACCTCCCTCGCTCCCCCTTGCTCATTTCCCCACTTGCTCGCTCCCCCTTCCCGACTTCATCCCTCCCCCACTTCAACACTCGCTCCCTACCCCTTCCCCGCCCTCCCTTCGCCTTACCCCATTGCTCAGTACCCCTCCCCCTTCCCCATCTCTACCTACGCCCCTCCCACTTTCCACAACCCCCTCCCTCCCCATTCCCACTCCCAACACCTTCCCCCACCCGGCCTCACCCTTTCCCACTCGCTCACTCCACCTTCCTACCTTCCCCCTACACCCCTCCCTCCATCCGCCTCCCATCCTGTCCCTCCCCTTCCCCATTCCCCACTTGCTCCCTACCCTTTCCCCCTCCCTCACTTCCCCTTCTGCCCTCGCTCGCTCTCCCTTACCCCTCCCTCCACTCCATCCCTCCCCTCTCCCATCCCTCCCTTTCCCCCACCTAATTCCCCCTCCCACCCTCCCTCCCCTTCCCCCTCCCCCTCTCTTCCCTTCCCCCTTACCTCCTTGCCCCTTCCCCTATCCCCCTCCCACCCTCCTGCTTGCCCCCTCCCACTCTCTTGCTTGCACCCTCCCTACCCCTCCCCCTCACTCCTTCCCCCTTACCCCCTTGTTTGCTACCCCTTCCCCACCTTTCCCTCTCCCAAAATCTTCCCCTCCCTCTCTCTCCTTCACCCCACTCCCTCCCCCTCCCCCCACCCTTCCCCTTCTCCCCTTGCTCGCTCCCTCTTCCTTCCTCCCTCCCCATCACTCCCCTACCCCCACCCACCACTTCCCCGCCTTCTCGCCCTACCCACTCCCACCCAACCTCACTCCCCCTTTCCCCCTCCCCTCTCCATTCCAATCTCTCCCCTTTGCCCCTCACTCCTTACCTCCCTCCACCTTTACCCCATACCTCTCTCCCTCCCCATTCCCTAGCCCTCTCTCCCTTCCCTTCCCCCTCCCTCCCTACCCCCTACCCCCATCGCTCCCTTCCCTTCACCCACTCCCTCATTCCTCCTTCCCCCTCCCTACCGCTTAACCCCTCGCTCCCGCCCCCTTCCCACTCTCTACGTCCCCCTTCCCCCACACTCCCTCCGCTTCCCTGTCCCTCCCCCTTGCCCCCTCCCTCCCTCCCCTGCCCCCCTCTCACGACCTTCCCCCTCTCCCTTACCCTTCCCCCCAACCCCCCTTCCACCCCTCCCTCCCCGTTCACCCCCTCCCTCCACCTTACCCCTCTCCCTCCCCTTCCACACATCCCCCCTTCCCTCTCGCTCCCTCCCACTTAACTCCTTCCTACTCCTTCCCCGCTCCCTTATGCCCCCTTCCCCCTCTCCATCCCCTCCCTTCCTTTCCCCTTCTAACCCGCCTTCCCCTCACCCCTCCCTGCCCCCTCGCTCCCTTCCCCTTCCCATATTGCTGTCCCCCAACTTCCCCCATTACTCCTCCCCTCGTTCCTTCACTCTTTCCCCCCTCGATAACCCCTTTGCTCCCTGCCCCTCCCCTTCCCCAAAACCCTTCCCCTCTAACGCATCCCCTACACCCTTCGTGCCCTATCCCCTCCCTCCATCCCCCTTCAGCCTCCATCCCTTCCACTTCTCTCCATCGCTCCCTCCCCCTTCCCCGTCCCTCCCTCCTCCTTCTTGCTTCCCCCTCTGTCCCTCGCCCTTCCCCCTCTCCCTCCCCCTTCCCCCTCCCTCACTTCCCTGCCATCCCTCCCCTAATACCTCCCTCCACCTTCCCCAACTTGCCCTCCCTCCACCTTCCCCCCTTGCTCCCTCCACTTTCCCCCTCGCTTCCTTCCCCTTCGCCCCCTCACATCTTCCCCATCCCCTCGCTCCCTTCCACTTCCCCCTCGCTACCCCTATTCCTACTACCCCTTTCCCCCTACCCCTATCCGCCTTACCCCTTCCCTCCTCCTTCCCGCTCCATCACTCCCATCCCTTCACTCCCTATCCCACTCCCTACCCCATCCCTCTCCTACTCCCTCCTATCCCCTCCCCTCCCTCCCTCCACCTTCCCACCCTTCCCTTCCCCTACCCTTCTTCCATTCCTTCCTCCCCATTCGCCCTTCCCATCCCTACCTTTCCCCCTCCCTCTATCCCATTCGCCCATCACGCCTTCCCCATTCCCTCGCTCCCTCCCCCTTCCCCTCTCCCATCCCCATTCCCTCTCCCTTCCTCCCCTGCTCCTTCCCCCTTCCCCCTTGTTCCCTCCTTTTCCCCCTCATTCCCTCCCCCTCAGACCTCCCTCCCCTTTGCCCTCTTGCTCCCTCCCCACCACCCTTGCTTTCCATAGAACCATAGAACACTGCAGCACAGAAAACAGGCCATTCGACATTTCTAGTCTGTGCAGAAACATTATTCCGCTGGTCCCATTGACCTGCACCTAGTCCATAACCTTCCAGACCTCTCCCATCCATGTATCCATCTAATTTATTCTGAAAACTTAAGGGTGAGCCCACATTTACCACGTCAGATGGTAGCTCGTTCCACACTCTCACCACACTCTGAGTGAAGAAGTTCCCCCTAATGTTCCCCCTAAACCGTTCCCCTTTCACCCTAAAGCCATGTCCTCTCATGTTTATTTCTCCTAATCTAAATGGAAAGAGCCTACTCGCATTTACTCTGTCTATACCCCTCACAATTTTGTAAACTTCTATCAAATCTCCCCTCATTCTTCCACGCTCCAAGGAATGAAGTCCTAACCTGTTTAATCTTTCCCTGTAACTCAACTCCTGAAGACCCGGCAACATCCTAGTAAATCTTCTCTGCAATCTCTCAATCTTACTGATATCCTTCCTGTAGTTAGGCGACCAGAACTGCACACAATACTCCAAATTTGGCCTCACCAATGTCTAATACAACCTCACCATAACATCCCAACTCCTATACTCAATACTCTGATTTATGAAGGGCAGTATGCCAAAAGCTTTCTTTACAACCTTGCCTACCTTTGACACTACTTTCAGGAAATTATGTATCTGAACTCCCAGATCCCTTTGTTCCTCTGCACTCCTCAGTGCCCTTACACCACTACCCGTTTCCCCATACCCCTATTCCCCTACCGTTCTCTCCCCCTCACCCTCCATCACTCCCTTCCATTCCCCCCATCTGCATCCTTCCACCCAAAGCTCCCTTCCCCCTCCCTCCCCTTCCCACACTCCCCCTTCCCCCTCCCTTCCTCCCTCCCTCCCCATTCCCCCCACCCTACCTCATTTCCCATTTCCCCTCCCTCCAGCCCCATTCCCTCACCTCCCTCGCCATTACCCCCTCCCTCCCCATTACCCCTCCCTCCCCATTCCCCCCTCCCTACCTCCCCCTTGTCATATTCCCCTTCCCCCTTTCCCCCTCACTCCTTCTCCCTTTGCACCCCCACCTTCCCCCTCCCTTCACACCCTCCCCTTCCCCCTCCCTCATCTTCCCCCTCCCCCTCTTCTCCCCCCCTCTTCCCCTCCCCCCTCTCACCCTCCACCCTCTTCCCTCTCCCTCCCTCCTCCCCCCTCCCTCTTCCCCTACCCATTTCTCCCCTTAAACCCTTCCCCCATCCCTTCACCCCGTCTCCTCCCTCCCCTTCCCACCTCCCTCCATCTCCCCTCACCCCATCCCCCCCTCCATCCCCGTCCCCTTCCTCCTCCCTCCCCTTCCCCCTCCCTCCCTTCCCTTCCCTCCCACTTCCCTTCCCTCCCCTTCCCCCTCCCTACCTACCTACAACCCTCACCCTTCCCGCTCCCTGCCCTTCCCCCGCCTTCACCCGCCTTCCCCCATTCCCACTCCATCCCTCCCTCCACCCCATTCTTCCCTCCCTCCCTAGCCCCCTCCCACCCTCCTTCCCACCTCATTCCCTCCCCTTCCCCATCCCTCCACCCCCTTCCCCTCCCTCCCCTTCCTCTTCAATCCTCCATCCCTCCCTCCATCCCTCCTCCCTATCCCCTTCCCACTTCCCACACCCTTCCCCTGGCCCCTTCCCCGTCCTCTTCCTCCTCCCTCCTCTTCCACTCCCTCCCTCCCTTCCCCACCCTCCCCCTTCCCCTCTCTCCCTTTCTCCTTCCCTACCTACCTACCTCCCTCTCTCAAGACCTACCTACATCCCTCACCCTTCCCCCACCATCCCGCATTCCCCCTCCATTCCTCCCTCTACCCCATTCCCCCTCCCTCCCTAGCCACCTCCCTCACTCCCTCCCCCTTCCCCCCTCGCTGTCTCCCCTTCCACCTCGCTCCTTCCACCCTTCCCCCTCACACCCTCCCCCTCCCTCTTCCCCACTCGCTGCCTCCCACTTCCCCCTTCCCCACTTCATCCATCTTTCCCTCCCTTTGCCCCCTCCCACAGTCCCCCTTCCCCACTTCCCCCTCCCTCCCTCCCCCTTCCCCCTCCCCAGTCCCCTTCCTCCTTCATCCTTCCCTCCTCCCTCACTCCATTCCCCCTCCCCCTCCCCTCACCCTTCCCACACCCCCCTTCCCTACCTCCCCTTCCCCACCCTTTCCCTCCCTTCCCTTCCCACTCCCTGCCTTCCCCACTCCATCGCTACCTCCCATACCCTTCCCCATCCCTCTCCTAGCCCCTCCCTCTCCCTTCCCCCGCCTTACCCTATTCCACCTCCATCCCTCCCACCCTCCCCCCAGTCCCCCCCACCCCCTCACCCCATCCCCTCCACCCCCTCTCCTCCCTCCCCCACCCCATCTCCCCCTCCCACTCCACCCCCACCCCCACCACTCAACCCCCTCCCCTCCTCCCCCTCCCCCTCCCCATCCCCTTCCCCCTCCACCCTCCACCCCTCCCTCCCTCCCTCCCCTTACCCCTCGCTCCATCCCATTTCCCCACTCACTCGTTCCCCCTTCCCCACTTCATCCCTCCCGGACTTCTACACTTGCTCACTATCCCTTCCCCCACCCTCCATTCGCCTTACCCCCGTCGCTTGCTCCCCCCTCCCCTACTACCCCATCCCCATCAGTACCTATCTCCCTCCCCCATTCCCCAACCCCCTCCATAACCATTCCCCCTCCCAACCCCTTCCACCCTCCCTACCTCGCCCTTTCCCACTCACTCACTCCACCTTCCCCCCTTCACCTACCCCCTCCCTCCCCCTCACTCACTCCTCCTTCCACATCCCTACACCTTCCCCTGGCTCCAACCCCCTTCCCCCCTCCCTCCATCCCTCCCACTTCCCCCCTCCCACCACCTTCCCCCTCTTCCTTCCCCAGCTCCTCCTTCCCCTTCCCCCTACCTCCACATTCCCCCTCTCTCCACCTTCCCCCTTCCTCCATACTCCCTACATCCCTCCCCCTTCCTTCCCCTCCCCCTCTAGCCATCTTACCCCTCCCTCCCCGTTCGCGCCCCTGCCTTCCTCCATCTTGCCCCCCACCCTCCACTTTGCGCCCTTCCTCCCCTTCCACCCCTTCCACCCTTCCCCCTCTCCCTCCCTCCGTTCCCTGCCCCACTTCCCCCCTCCCTATCTGCCTTCCCCCCACCCCCTCCATCCCCCTTGCTCCTTTCCCCTTCCCACATCGGTCCCTCCCCCTACCCGCCCTTGCTCCTTCACCCTTCCCCCCTCGCTACCTCACCCTTTGCCCCCTCACATACTCCCCCTCGCCTCCTCCACCTCACCTCCACCCCCTCTCCCTCCCTCTGCCTACCCCACAACCCCTTCCCCTCTACCCCTTCCCCTAAACCCTTCAACCCCTACCCCCTTTACCACCTACCCCTCCCTCCCCCTTCCCACCTTTATCCCCATTCCCCCCTCCCTCCCTCCATTCCCCTTCCCCCTCCCTCCCTCTCTTTCTCCCCCCTCCCTTCCTCCCCTTCTCCACATCCCTCCATCACACTTCCCCCTCCCAGCCTCCCCGCCATCCCTCCCCTAGCCGCTCCCTCTACCTTCCCCCACTTCCCCCTCCCTCAACCTTCCCTCTGCCCGCTCCTTCCCACCTTGAACACTCCCCTTTCCCCCTTGCTCCCTCACCACCACCCTCGCTACCCCTACCACCACTACCCGTTTCCGCCTACACCTATCCCCCTACCCACTCTCTCCCCTCCCCCCTTCATCTCTTCCTTCCATTCCCCCTCCCTCTACCCAAACCTCCACTCCCCCCTCCCTCCCCTTCCCACACTCCCCCTTCCCCCTCCCTTCCTCCCGCCCTCCCCATTCGCCCTTCCTACCCTTCCCCCTCCCCCTTCCCCCTCCCTCCCATTGGCCCCCTTGCTCCTTCGCCCTTCACCCCTTCAAGCCCTCCCCTTCCCCCTCGCATCCTCCCCCTCACACTTCACACTCTCCCCCTTCCCCTCCCTCAGCCTTCCCACTAAACCTTTACCCCACTACCCCCTTCACACCCTCCCCCTCCAACCCCCTTCCCTCCCTCCATCACCCTACCCCCACTCTCTCACTCCCTCCCCTTCCCCCACTCCCCCTCACTCACCCTTTCCCTTGCTCCCTCCCTCCCTCCCTCCCCTTCACTGCCTACCCTTCCCCCTCACTCCCTCCCCTTCCCCTCGCTCCCTCTCACTCCCCCTCAATCCCTCACCTTTCACCTCCCTCAGCCTTCGCCCGCGCTGCCACTTTCCTGCCTTCCCCCCTCCCTCCCCCTTCCCGCCTTGTTCCTTCCCCCTTACCCGCCCCTCGGTCCTCGCTCCTTCCCCCTTCCCCACCCCTCGCTCCTTGCCCCTTCCCACATTCACTCTGTGCCCCTACCCCCTCACTCTCTAACCATCCCCCATCCCTCCCACCCCCTCTAGCCATTCCTCCCCTTCCCCCTCGCTCCCTCCCCCTTCCCCCTCGCTCCCTCCGCTTCCCCCTCCCTCACCCTTCTCCACTATCCATTTCCACTGCTTCCCCCCACCCTCACTCCCTCCCCCATTCCCACCTCCCCCTCCCTCCCTCCCCTTCCCCCCTTGCTCCCTCCACCTTCCCCCTCCCTCCCTCAGCCTTCCCCATCTCTCTCCCTCCCCCTTCGTGCCCTTGCTACTTCCACCTTCCCCGCCCCTCAGTCCTCGCTCCTTCCCCCTTCGCCTCCCCTCGCTCCTTGCCCCTTCCCACCCTCACTCTGTGCCCCTACCCCCTTGCTCCCTCCCATTCCCTCTCCCTCGCCCTTCACTCCCCTACTGCTTTTCACTCCCACCCCTTTTCCCCCTACCCCGTTCCCCCCACCCCCTACTTCCCCCTTTCCCCATCACTCCACATTACCCCATCCCACCCTCCCTTTCCCTTTGACCCTACCTACCTCCCCATTCCACACACTACAACTGTCCTTCCCTCCCCCTTCCCCTCCCTTCCCCTTCCCTACAACTTCCCCTCCCCTTCACCCCTTGCTCCCTCGCGTTCCCCGCTCCCTCCCCCTTTGTCCACTACCCCTTCCCCCTACCTCCCTCCACCTTGCTCCCTCCCGCTTCCTGCCTTGCTCCCTCCTCTTCTCCTCTTGCTCGCTCCCCGTTCTGCCCACCCTCCCCCCAACCCTTCCCTACACACTCCCTTGCCCTTCGCCCCTTCCCTCACACTTCCCCCTCCCACATTCTCCTTCCCCCTCCCTCCCTGCCCCTCCCTCACTCCCCCTCCCCATTCCTCCCTCCATCCCTCCCCTTCACCCTATCACTCCCTCCCCTTCGCTTCCTCCACCTCACAGTTCGCACCCTCCCCCTATCCCCTCTAGCCCCTTCCCCCTACATCGCTCACCCTCCCTTCCACTTCCCCCCTCTAGCCCCTTTCTCCCCTCCCTCCCCTTTCATGCCCTCCCTCCCTCCACCTTTCCCTCACCTCCCCTTCGACCCCTTCCACCCTTCCCCACTTCCCCCTTGCTCCCTCCCCTTACCCCCTCCCTCCCTTTCCACCCACCCACATCCCTACCTGCCTTCCACCCAACCCCTCCCTACCCGCCTTGCTCCATTCCCCTTCCCACATCGCTCCCTCCCCTTCAACGCCTCGCTCCCTCCCCCTTCCACCCCTTGCTCCTTCACCCTTCCCTCCATCGCTCCAACCCCCTTCGCCTCCTCGTTCCTTCCCCCTTTCCTGCCCATCGCTACTTCCCCCTCCCACCCTCGCTCCCAGCCCCTACCCACCTTGCTCCCTCCCCCTCCCTGCCCCTTCACCACCTTATGCTATTCAACCCCACCCCTTTCCCCTACCCCCTTCTCCCTACCCACTACCTCTACTCCCCTTCCCCCTCCCTCCTCCCATCCCACCCTCCCCCTATCCCACCCACCCCCTTTTCCCCTCTCCCTTGCCCATCCCCTCCTTCCCCTTCCCCCTACCTCCACATTCCCCTTCCCTACCCCTTACCCCCCATCCTCCATACATCCTACATCCCTTCCCCTCACTTCCCCATCCCCCCTCTAGCCCCTTTCCCCCTTCCCTCCCCATTCGTAACCCTCCCTCCCTCCACCTTGCCCCCCTCCCTTCCCTTCCACCCTTCCCCCTTCCCACTTGCTCTCTCACCCTTAACCCCTCTCTCCCCCTTCCCCCATCCGTCCATCCCCTGCCTCACGCCCTCCCCCCTACTCACCTTCTCCCCGCCCCCCTCCCTCCCCCTTGCTCCTTTTCCCTTTCCACATCGCTCCTCCCCTTCCCATTCCTCTTTCACCCACCCCCAATTGCTACATCCCCCTTCGATCCTCGCCTCCTCCCCCTCGACTACACCCCCTTGCCTCCTCCTCCTCACCTCCTCCCCCTGCCTCCCCCTCCCCCCTCCCTTGCCTACCCCCAACCCCTTCCCCTCTTCCCCTTCCCCACTAGCCACTTCACCCCCGATATCCTCCCACCCCCTTCCCGCCTCTCTCCCCATTCCCCCCTCCCTCACTCCATTCCCCTTCCCCCCTCCCTCCCACACCTTACCCCCTCCCTCCCCTTCTCCCCATCCCTCCCTTCCCTTCCCCCTCCCACCCACCCCAGCCGTCCCTCCCCTAGCCCCTCCCTCTACCTTTCCCCACTTCCCCCTCGCTCAACCTTCCCCTACACACACCCTCCCATCTCGCTCCCTCCCCCTTCCCCCCTTGCTCCCTCCTCACCACCCACGCTACCCCTAGCACCACTACGCATTTCCCCTACTCCTATTCCCCTACCCCTTCTCTCCCCCTCCCCCCTCCATCACTCCCTTCCATTCCCCATCACCATCCCTGCCCCAAAACCTCCCCTCCAACCTCCCTCCACTTCCCATGCTCCCCCTTTCCACTCCCTTCCTCCCTCCCTCCCCATTCACCCTTCCCACCTCCCACTTCCCCCTCCATTCCTTTCCCCCCCGCTCCTTCACCCTTCACCCCCTCACTCTCTCCACTACCCCCGTCGCTCCCTCCCCATCACATGTCACAACCTCCCCTTCCCCTAAACCTTTACCCCACTACCCCCTTCACTCCCTCCCCCCTCCATCCACCTTCCCCACTCCCATTCCCTTCCCCCACTCCCTTCACCTTCCCCCCATCCACTCTACCACCCCTCCCTCC
>NW_027599962.1:0-19838 GCF_964194155.1 Cetorhinus maximus | reverse complement strand
AGCACGGGGTTAGATACAGAGTAAAGCTCCCTCTACACCGTCCCCATCAAACACTCCAGGACAGGTACAGCACGGGGTTAGATACAGAGTAAAGCTCCCTCTACACCGTCCCCATCAAACACTCCCAGGACAGGTACAGCACGGGGTTAGATACAGAGTAAAGTTCCCTCTACACCGTCCACATAAAACACTCCCAGGACAGGTACAGTACGGGGTTAGATACAGAGTAAAGCTCTCTCTACACTGTCCCCATCATACACTCCCAGGGACAGGTACAGCACGGGGTTAGATACAGAGTAAAGCTCTCTCTACACTGTCCCCATCAAACACTCCCAGGACAGGTACAGCACGGGGTTAGATACAGAGTAAAGCTCCCTCTACACCGTCCCCATCAAACACTCCCAGGACAGGTACAGCACGGGGTTAGATACAGAGTAAAGCTCCCTCTACACCGTCCCCATCAAACACTCCCAGGGCAGGTACAGCACGGGGTTAGATACAGAGTAAAGCTCCCTCTACACTGTCCCCATCAAACACTCCCGGGGCAGGTACAGCACGGGGTTAGATACAGAGTAAAGCTTCCCTCTACACTGTCCCCATCAAACACTCCCAGGACAGGTACAGCACGGGGTTAGATACAGAGTAAAGCTCCCTCTACACCTTCCCCATCAAACACTCCCAGGGCAGGTACAGCACGGGGTTAGATACAGAGTAAAGCTACCTCGACATCGTCCCCATCAAACACTCCCAGGACAGGTACAGCACGGGGTTAGATACAGAGTAAAGCTCCCTCTACACCGTCCCCATCAAACACTCCAGGACAGGTCCAGCACGGGGTTAGATACAGAGTAAAGCTCCCTCTACACCGTCCCCATCAAACACTCCCAGGACAGGTACAGCACGGGGTTAGATACAGAGTAAAGCTCCCTCTACACCTTCCCCATCAAACACTCCCAGGGCAGGTACAGCACGGGGTTAGATACAGAGTAAAGCTACCTCGACATCGTCCCCATCAAACACTCCCAGGACAGGTACAGCACGGGGTTAGATACAGAGTAAAGCTCCCTCTACACCGTCCCCATCAAACACTCCCAGGACAGGTCCAGCACGGGGTTAGATACAGAGTAAAGCTCCCTCTACACATTCCCCATCAAACACTCCCAGGGCAGGTACAGCACGGGGTTAGATACAGAGTAAAGCTACCTCGACATCGTCCCCATCAAACACTCCCAGGACAGGTACAGCACGGGGTTAGATACAGAGTAAAGCTCCCTCTACACCGTCCCCATCAAACACACCCAGGACAGGTACAGCACGGGGTTAGATACAGAGTAAAGCTCCCTCTACACCGTCCCCATCAAACACTCCCAGGACAGGTACAGCACGGGGTTAGATACAGAGTAAAGTTCCCTCTACACCGTCCCCATAAAACACTCCCAGGACAGGTACAGTACGGGGTTAGATACAGAGTAAAGCTCTCTCTACACTGTCCCCATCATACACTCCCAGGACAGGTACAGCACGGGGTTAGATACAGAGTAAAGCTCTCTCTACACTGTCCCCATCAAACACTCCCAGGACAGGTACAGCACGGGGTTAGATACAGAGTAAAGCTCCATCTACACCGTCCCCATAAAACACTCCCAGGACAGGTACAGCAGGGGGTTAGATACAGAGTAAAGTTCCCTCTACACCGTCCCCATCAAACACTCCCAGGATAGGTACAGCACGGGGTTAGATACAGAGTAAAGCTCCCTCTACACTGTCCCCATCAAACACTCCCAGGGCAGGTACAGCACGGGGTTAGATACAGAGTAAAGCTCCCTCTACACTGTCCCCATCAAACACTCCCAGGACAGGTACAGCACGGGGTTAGATACAGAGTAAAGCTCCATCTACACCGTCCCCATAAAACAATCCCAGGACAGGTACAGCACGGGGTTAGATACAGAGTAAAGCTCCCTCTACACCTTCCCCATCAAACACTCCCAGGGCAGGTACAGCACGGGGTTAGATACAGAGTAAAGCTCCCTCTACACCGTCCCCATCAAACACTCCCAGGACCGGTACAGCATGGGGTTAGATGCAGAGTAAAGCTCCCTCTACACTGTCCCCATCAAACACTCCCAGGACAGGTACAGCACGGGGTTAGATACAGAGTAAAGCTCCCTCTACACCTTCCCCATCAAACACTCCCAGGGCAGGTACAGCACGGGGTTAGATACAGAGTAAAGCTCCCTCTACACTGTCCCCATCAAACACTCCCAGGACAGGTACAGCACGGGGTTAGATACAGAGTAAAGCTCCCTACACAGTCCCCATCAAACACTCCCAGGACAGATACAGCACGGGGTTAGATACAGAGTAAAGCTCCCTCTACACGGTCCACATCAAACACTCCCAGGGCAGGTACAGCACGGGGTTAGATACAGAGTAAAGCTCCCTCTACACTGTCCCCATCAAACACTCCCAGGGCAGGTACAGCACGGGGTTAGATACAGAGTAAAGCTCCCTCTACACCATCCCCATCAAACACTCCCAGGAGAGGTGCAGCACGGGGTTAGATACAGAGTAAAGCTGCCTCTACACCGTCCCCATCAAACACTCCCAGGACAGGTGCAGCACGGGGTTAGATACAGAGTAAAGCTGCCTCTACACCGTCCCCATCAAACACTCCCAGGACAGGTACAGCACGGGGTTAGATACAGAGTAAAGCTCCCTCTACACCGTCCCCATCAAACACTCCCAGGACAGGTACAGCACGGGGTTAGATACAGAGTAAAGCTCCCTCTACACCGTCCCCATCAAACACTCCCAGGACAGGTGCAGCACGGGGTTAGATACAGAGTAAAGCTCCCTCTACACCGTCCCCATCAAACACTCCCAGGACAGGTACAGCATGGGGTTAGATACAGAGTAAAGCTGTCTCTACACTGTCCCCATCAAACACTCCCAGGGCAGGTACAGCACGGGGTTAGATACAGAGTAAAGCTCCCTCTACACCTTCCCCATCAAACACTCCCAGGGCAGGTACAGCACGGGGTTAGATACAGAGTAAAGCTCCCTCTACACCGTCCCAATCAAACACTCCCAGGACAGGTGCAGCACGGGGTTAGATACAGAGTAAAGCTCCCTCTACACCGTCCCCATCAAACACTCCCAGGACAGGTACAGCACGGGGTTAGATACAGAGTAAAGCTCCCTCTACACCGTCCCCATCAAACACTCCCAGGACAGGTACAGCACGGGGTTAGAAACAGAGTAAAGCTCCCTCTACACCGTCCCCATCAAACACTCCCAGGGCAGCTAAAGCACGGGGTTAGATACAGAGTAAAGCTACCTCTACACCGTCCCCATCAAACACTCCCAGGGCAGGTACAGCACGGGGTTAGATACAGAGTAAAGCTCCCTCTACACTGTCCCCATCAAACACTCCCAGGACAGGTACAGCACGGGGGAGATACAAAGTAAAGCTCCCTCTACACCTTCCCCATCAAACACTCCCAGGGCATGTAAAGCACGGGGTTAGATACAGAGTAAAGCTCCCTCTACACCTTCCCCATCAAACACTCCCAGGGCAGGTACAGCACGGGGTTAGATACAGAGTAAAGCTCCCTCTACACCGTCCCCATCAAACACTCCCAGGACAGGTACAGCACGGGGTTAGATACAGAGTAAAGCTCCCTCTACACCGTCCCCATCAAACACTCCCAGGGCAGGTACAGCACGGGGTTAGATACAGAGTAAAGCTCCCTCTACACTGTCCCCATCAAACATTCCCAGGGCAGGTACAGCACGGGGTTAGATACAGAGTAAAGCTCCCTCTACACTGTCCCCATCAAACACTCCCAGGACAGGTACAGCACGGGGTTAGATACAGAGTAAAGCTCCCTCTACACCGTCCCCATCAAACACACCTAGGACAGGTACAGCACGGGGTTAAATACAGAGTAAAGCTCCCTCTACACTGTCCCCATCAAACACTCCCAGGACAGGTACAGCACGGGGTTAGATACAGAGTAAAGCTCCCTGTACACTGTCCCCATCAAACACTCCCAGGACAGGTACAGCACGGGGTTAGATACAGAGTAAAGCTCCCTCTACACGGTCCCCATCAAACATTCCCAGGGCAGGTAGAGCACGGGGTTAGATACAGAGTAAAGCTCCCTCTACACTGTCCCCATCAAACACTCCCAGGACAGGTACAGCACGGGGTTAGATACAGAGTAAAGCTCCCTCTACACCTTTCCCATCAAACACTCCCAGGGCAGGTACAGCACGGGGTTAGATACAGAGTAAAGCTCCCTCTACACTGTCCCCATCAAACACTCCCAGGACAGGTACAGCACGGGGTTAGATACAGAGTAAAGCTCCCTCTACACCTTCCCCATCAAACACTCCCAGGGCAGGTACAGCACGGGGTTAGATACAGAGTAAAGCTCCCTCTACACCTTCCCCATCAAACACACCCAGGGCAGGTACAGCACGAGGTTAGATACAGATAAAGCTCCTCTACACCGTCCCCATCAAACACTCCCAGGACAGGTACAGCACGGGGTTAGATACAGAGTAAAGCTCCCTCTACACCGTCCCCATCAAACACTCCCAGGACAGGTACAGCACGGGGTTAGATACAGAGTAAAGCTCCCTCTACACCGTCCCCATCAAACACTCCCCGGACAGGTACAGCACGGGGTTAGATACAGAGTAAAGCTCCCTCTACACCTTCCCCATCAAACACTCCCAGGGCAGGTACAGCACGGGGTTAGATACAGAGTAAATATCCCTCTACACCGTCCCCATCAAAAACTCCCAGGACAGGTACAGCACGGGGTTAGATACAGCGTAAAGCTCCCTCTACACCTTCCCCATCAAACACTCCCAGGGCAGGTACAGCACGGGGTTAGATGCAGAGTAAAGCTCCCTCTACACTGTCCCCATCAAACACTCCCAGGACAGGTACAGCACGGGGTTAGATACAGCGTAAAGCTCCCTCTACACCTTCCCCATCAAACACTCACAGGGCAGGTACAGCACGGGGTTAGATACAGAGTAAAGCTCCCTCTACACTGTCCCCATCAAACACTCCCAGGGCAGGTACAGCACGGGGTTAGATACAGAGTAAAGCTCCGTCTACACTGTCCCCATCAAACACTCCCAGGGCAGGTACAGCACGGGGTTAGATACAGAGTAAAGCTCCCTCTACACTGTCCCCATCAAACACTCCCAGGACAGGTACAGCACGGGGTTAGATACAGAGTAAAGCTCCCTCTACACCGTCCCCATCAAACACTCCCAGGACAGGTACAGCACGGGGTTAGGTACAGAGTAAAGCTCCCTCTACACTGTTCCCATCAAACACTCCCAGGGCAGGTACAGCACGGGGTTAGATACAGAGTAAAGCTCCCTCTACACCGTCCCCATCAAACACTCCCAGGACAGGTACAGCACGGGGTTAGATACAGAGTAAAGTTCCCTCTACACCGTCCCCATCAAACACTCCCAGGACAGGTACAGTACGGGTTTAGATACAGAGTAAAGCTCCCTCTACACTGTCCCCATCAAACACTCCCAGGACAGGTACAGCACGGGGTTAGATAGGGAGTAAAGCTCCCTCTAAACTGTCCCCATCAAACACTCCCAGGGCAGGTACAGCACGGGGTTAGATACAGAGTAAAGCTCCCTCTACACTGTCCCCATCAAACACTCCCAGGGCAGGTACAGCACGGGGTTAGATACAGAGTAAAGCTCCGTCTACACTGTCCCCATCAAACACTCACAGGGCAGGTACAGCACGGGCTTAGATACAGAGTAAAGCTCCCTCTACACTGTCCCCATCAAACACTCCCAGGACAGGTGCAGCACGGGGTTAGATACAGAGTAAAGCTGCCTCTACACCGTACCCATCAAACACTCCCAGGACAGGTACAGCACGGGGTTAGATACAGAGTAAAGCTCCCTCTACACCGTCCCCATCAAACACTCCCAGGACAGGTACAGCACGGGGTTAGATACAGAGTAAAGCTCCCTCTACACCGTCCCCATCAAACACTCCCAGGACAGGTACAGCACGGGGTTAGATACAGAGTAAAGCTCCCTCTACACCGTCCCCATCAAACACTCCCAGGGCAGGTACAGCACGGGGTTAGATACAGAGTAAAGCTCCCTCTACACTGTCCCCATCAAACACTCCCAGGGCAGGTACAGCACGGGGTTAGATACAGAGTAAAGCTCCCTCTACACTGTCCCCATCAAACACTCCCAGGACAGGTACAGCACGGGGTTAGATACAGAGTAAAGCTCCCTCTACACCTTCCCCATCAAACACTCCCAGGGCAGGTACAGCACGGGGTTAGATACAGAGTAAAGCTCCCTCTACACCGTCCCCATCAAACACTCCCAGGACAGGTACAGCACGGGGTTAGATACAGAGTAAAGCTCCCTCTACACCGTCCCCATCAAACACTCCCAGGACAGGTCCAGCACGGGGTTAGATACAGAGTAAAGCTCCCTCTACACCGTCCCCATCAAACACTCCCAGGGCAGGTACAGCACGGGGTTAGATACAGAGTAAAGCTCCCTCTACACTGTCCCCATCAAACACTCCCAGGACAGGTACAGCACGGGGTTAGATACACAGTAAAGCTCCCTACACAGTCCCCATCAAACACTCCCAGGACAGATACAGCACGGGGTTAGATACAGAGTAAAGCTCCCTCTACACGGTCCCCATCAAACACTCCCAGGGCAGGTACAGCACGGGGTTAGATACAGAGTAAAGCTCCCTCTACACTGTCCCCATCAAACACTCCCAGGGCAGGTACAGCACGGGGTTAGATACAGAGTAAAGCTCCCTCTACACCATCCCCATCAAACACTCCCAGGACAGGTGCAGCACGGGGTTAGATACAGAGTAAAGCTGCCTCTACACCGTCCCCATCAAACACTCCCAGGACAGGTGCAGCACGGGGTTAGATACAGAGTAAAGCTGCCTCTACACCGTCCCCATCAAACACTCCCAGGACAGGTGCAGCACGGGGTTAGATACAGAGTAAATCTCCCTCTACACCGTCCCCATCAAACACTCCCAGGACAGGTACAGCACGGGGTTAGATACAGAGTAAAGCTCCCTCTACACCGTCCCCATCAAACACTCCCAGGACAGGTGCAGCACGGGGTTAGATACAGAGTAAAGCTCCCTCTACACCGTCCCCATCAAACACTCCCAGGACAGGTACAGCATGGGGTTAGATACAGAGTAAAGCTCCCTCTACACTGTCCCCATCAAACACTCCCAGGACAGGTACAGCACGGGGTTAGATACAGAGTAAAGCTCCCTCTACACCTTCCCCATCAAACACTCCCAGGGCAGGTACAGCACGGGGTTAGATACAGAGTAAAGCTCCCTCTACACTGTCCCCATCAAACACTCCCAGGACAGGTACAGCACGGGGTTAGATACAGAGTAAAGCTCCCTACACAGTCCCCATCAAACACTCCCAGGACAGATACAGCACGGGGTTAGATACAGAGTAAAGCTCCCTCTACACGGTGCCCATCAAACACTCCCAGGGCAGGTACAGCACGGGGTTAGATACAGAGTAAAGCTCCCTCTACACTGTCCCCATCAAACACTCCCAGGGCAGGTACAGCACGGGGTTAGATACAGAGTAAAGCTCCCTCTACACCATCCCCATCAAACACTCCCAGGACAGGTGCAGCACGGGGTTAGATACAGAGTAAAGCTGCCTCTACACCGTCCCCATCAAACACTCCCAGGACAGGTGCAGCACGGGGTTAGATACAGAGTAAAGCTGCCTCTACACCGTCCCCATCAAACACTCCCAGGACAGGTACAGCACGGGGTTAGATACAGAGTAAAGCTCCCTCTACACCGTCCCCATCAAACACTCCCAGGACAGGTACAGCACGGGGTTAGATACAGAGTAAAGCTCCCTCTACACCGTCCCCATCAAACACTCCCAGGACAGGTACAGCACGGGGTTAGATACAGAGTAAAGCTCCCTCTACACTGTTCCCATCAAACACTCCCAGGGCAGGTACAGCACGGGGTTAGATACAGAGTAAAGCTCCCTCTACACCGTCCCCATCAAACACTCCCAGGACAGGTACAGCACGGGGTTAGATACAGAGTAAAGTTCCCTCTACACCGTCCCCATCAAACACTCCCAGGACAGGTACAGTACGGGGTTAGATACAGAGTAAAGCTCCCTCTACACTGTCCCCATCAAACACTCCCAGGACAGGTACAGCACGGGGTTAGATACAGAGTAAAGCTCCTTCTACACCGTCCCCATCAAACACTCCCAGGACAGGTACAGCACGGGGTTAGATACAGAGTAAAGCTCTCTCTACACCGTCCCCATCAAACACTCCCAGGACAGGTCCAGCACGGGGTTAGATACAGAGTAAAGCTCCCTCTACACCGTCCCCATCAAACACTCCCAGGACAGGTACAGTACGGGGTTAGATACAGAGTAAAGCTCCCTCTACACCGTCCCCATCAAACACTCCCAGGGCAGGTACAGCACGGGGTTAGATACAGAGTAAAGCTCACTCTACACCGTCCCCATCAAACACTCCCAGGACAGGTACAGCACGGGGTTAGATACAGAGTAAAGCTCCCTCTACACCGTCCCCATCAAACACTCCCAGGACAGGTACAGCACGGGGTTAGATACAGAGTAAAGCTCCCTCTACACCGTCCCCATCAAACACTCCCAGGACAGGTACAGCACGGGGTTAGATACAGAGTAAAGCTCCCTCTACACCGTCCCCATCAAACACTCCCAGGACAGGTACAGCACGGGGTTAGATACAGAGTAAAGTTCCCTCTACACCGTCCCCATAAAACACTCCCAGGACAGGTACAGTACGGGGTTAGATACAGAGTAAAGCTCTCTCTACACTGTCCCCATCATACACTCCCAGGACAGGTACAGCACGGGGTTAGATACAGAGTAAAGCTCTCTCTACACTGTCCCCATCAAACACTCCCAGGACAGGTACAGCACGGGGTTAGATACAGAGTAAAGCTCCATCTACACCGTCCCCATAAAACACTCCCAGCACAGGTACAGCACGGGGTTAGATACAGAGTAAAGTTCCCTCTACACCGTCCCCATCAAACACTCCCAGGATAGGTACAGCACGGGGTTAGATACAGAGTAAAGCTCCCTCTACACTGTCCCCATCAAACAGTCCCAGGGCAGGTACAGCACGGGGTTAGATACAGAGTAAAGCTCCCTCTACACTGTCCCCATCAAACACTCCCAGGACAGGTACAGCACGGGGTTAGATACAGAGTAAAGCTCCATCTACACCGTCCCCATAAAAAAATCCCAGGACAGGTACAGCACGGGGTTAGATACAGAGTAAAGCTCCCTCTACACCTTCCCCATCAAACACTCCCAGGGCAGGTACAGCACGGGGTTAGATACAGAGTAAAGCTCCCTCTACACCGTCCCCATCAAACACTCCCAGGACAGGTACAGCATGGGGTTAGATGCAGAGTAAAGCTCCCTCTACACTGTCCCCATCAAACACTCCCAGGACAGGTACAGCACGGGGTTAGATACAGAGTAAAGCTCCCTCTACACCTTCCCCATCAAACACTCCCAGGGCAGGTACAGCACGGGGTTAGATACAGAGTAAAGCTCCCTCTACACTGTCCCCATCAAACACTCCCAGGACAGGTACAGCACGGGGTTAGATACACAGTAAAGCTCCCTACACAGTCCCCATCAAACACTCCCAGGACAGATACAGCACGGGGTTAGATACAGAGTAAAGCTCCCTCTACACGGTCCCCATCAAACAATCCCAGGGCAGGTACAGCACGGGGTTAGATACAGAGTAAAGCTCCCTCTACACTGTCCCCATCAAACACTCCCAGGGCAGGTACAGCACGGGGTTAGATACAGAGTAAAGCTCCCTCTACACCATCCCCATCAAACACTCCCAGGACAGGTGCAGCACGGGGTTAGATACAGAGTAAAGCTGCCTCTACACCGTCCCCATCAAACACTCCCAGGACAGGTACAGCACGGGGTTAGATACAGAGTAAAGCTCCCTCTACACCTTCCCCATCAAACACTCCCAGGGCAGGTACAGCACGGGGTTAGATACAGAGTAAAGCTCCCTCTACACTGTCCCCATCAAACACTCCCAGGACAGGTACAGCACGGGGTTAGATACAGAGTAAAGCTCCCTACACAGTCCCCATCAAACACTCCCAGGACAGATACAGCACGGGGTTAGATACAGAGTAAAGCTCCCTCTACACGGTGCCCATCAAACACTCCCAGGGCAGGTACAGCACGGGGTTAGATACAGAGTAAAGCTCCCTCTACACTGTCCCCATCAAACACTCCCAGGGCAGGTACAGCACGGGGTTAGATACAGAGTAAAGCTCCCTCTACACCATCCCCATCAAACACTCCCAGGACAGGTGCAGCACGGGGTTAGATACAGAGTAAAGCTGCCTCTACACCGTCCCCATCAAACACTCCCAGGACAGGTGCAGCACGGGGTTAGATACAGAGTAAAGCTGCCTCTACACCGTCCCCATCAAACACTCCCAGGACAGGTACAGCACGGGGTTAGATACAGAGTAAAGCTCCCTCTACACCGTCCCCATCAAACACTCCCAGGACAGGTACAGCACGGGGTTAGATACAGAGTAAAGCTCCCTCTACACCGTCCCCATCAAACACTCCCAGGACAGGTACAGCACGGGGTTAGATACAGAGTAAAGCTCCCTCTACACTGTTCCCATCAAACACTCCCAGGGCAGGTACAGCACGGGGTTAGATACAGAGTAAAGCTCCCTCTACACCGTCCCCATCAAACACTCCCAGGACAGGTACAGTACGGGGTTAGATACAGAGTAAAGCTCCCTCTACACTGTCCCCATCAAACACTCCCAGGACAGGTACAGCACGGGGTTAGATACAGAGTAAAGCTCCCGCTACACTGTCCCCATCAAACACTCGCAGGGCAGGTACAGCACGGGGTTAGATACAGAGTAAAGCTCCCTCTACACTGTCCCCATCAAACACTCCCAGGGCAGGTACAGCACGGGGTTAGATACAGAGTAAAGCTCCGTCTACACTGTCCCCATCAAACACTCCCAGGGCAGGTACAGCACGGGGTTAGATACGGAGTAAAGCTCCCTCTACACTGTACCCATCAAACACTCCCAGGACAGGTGCAGCACGGGGTTAGATACAGAGTAAAGCTGCCTCTACACCGTACCCATCAAACACTCCCAGGACAGGTACAGCACGGGGTTAGATACAGAGTAAAGCTCCCTCTACACCGTCCCCATCAAACACTCCCAGGACAGGTACAGCACGGGGTTAGATACAGAGTAAAGCTCCCTCTACACCGTCCCCATCAAACACTCCCAGGACAGGTACAGCACGGGGTTAGATACAGAGTAAAGCTCCCTCTACACCGTCCCCATCAAACACTCCCAGGGCAGGTACAGCACGGGGTTAGATACAGAGTAAAGCTCCCTCTACACTGTCCCCATCAAACACTCCCAGGGCAGGTACAGCACGGGGTTAGATCCAGAGTAAAGCTCCCTCTACACTGTCCCCATCAAACACTCCCAGGACAGGTACAGCACGGGGTTAGATACAGAGTAAAGCTCCCTCTACACCTTCCCCATCAAACACTCCCAGGGCAGGTACAGCACGGGGTTAGATACAGAGTAAAGCTCCCTCTACACCGTCCCCATCAAACACTCCCAGGGCAGGTACAGCACGGGGTTAGATACAGAGTAAAGCTCCCTCTACACCGTCCCCATCAAACACTCCCAGGACAGGTACAGCACGGGGTTACATACAGAGTAAAGCTACCTCGACATCGTCCCCATCAAACACTCCCAGGACAGGTACAGCACGGGGTTAGATACAGAGTAAAGCTCCCTCTACACCGTCCCCATCAAACACTCCCAGGACAGGTCCAGCACGGGGTTAGATACAGAGTAAAGCTCCCTCTACACCGTCCCCATCAAACACTCCCAGGACAGGTACAGTACGGGGTTAGATACAGAGTAAAGTTCCCTCTACACCGTCCCCATCAAACACTCCCAGGGCAGGTACAGCACGGGGTTAGATACAGAGTAAAGCTCCCTCTACACCGTCCCCATCAAACACTCCCAGGACAGGTACAGCAAGGGGTTAGATACAGAGTAAAGCTCCCTCTACACCGTCCCCATCAAACACTCCCAGGACAGGTACAGCACGGGGTTAGATACAGAGTAAAGCTCCCTCTACACCGTCCCCATCAAACACTCCCAGGACAGGTACAGCACGGGGTTAGATACAGAGTAAAGCTCCCTCTACACCGTCCCCATCAAACACTCCCAGGACAGGTACAGCACGGGGTTAGATACAGAGTAAAGTTCCCTCTACACCGTCCCCATAAAACACTCCCAGGACAGGTACAGTACGGGGTTAGATACAGAGTAAAGCTCTCTCTACACTGTCCCCATCATACACTCCCAGGACAGGTACAGCACGGGGTTAGATACAGAGTAAAGCTCTCTCTACACTGTCCCCATCAAACACTCCCAGGACAGGTACAGCACGGGGTTAGATACAGAGTAAAGCTCCCTCTACACCGTCCCCATCAAACACTCCCAGGACAGGTACAGCACGGGGTTAGATACAGAGTAAAGCTCCCTCTACACCGTCCCCATCAAACACTCCCAGGGCAGGTACAGCACGGGGTTAGATACAGAGTAAAGCTCCCTCTACACTGTCCCCATCAAACACTCCCAGGGCAGGTACAGCACGGGGTTAGATACAGAGTAAAGCTCCCTCTACACTGTCCCCATCAAACACTCCCAGGACAGGTACAGCACGGGGTTAGATACAGAGTAAAGCTCCCTCTACACCTTCCCCATCAAACACTCCCAGGGCAGGTACAGCACGGGGTTAGATACAGAGTAAAGCTACCTCGACATCGTCCCCATCAAACACTCCCAGGAGAGGTACAGCACGGGGTTAGATACAGAGTAAAGCTCCCTCTACACCGTCCCCATCAAACACTCCCAGGACAGGTCCAGCACGGGGTTAGATACAGAGTAAAGCTCCCTCTACACCGTCCCCATCAAACACTCCCAGGACAGGTACAGTACGGGGTTAGATACAGAGTAAAGCTCCCTCTACACCGTCCCCATCAAACACTCCCAGGACAGGTACAGCAAGGGGTTAGATACAGAGTAAAGCTCCCTCTACACCGTCCCCATCAAACACTCCCAGGACAGGTACAGCACGGGGTTAGATACAGAGTAAAGCTCCCTCTACACCGTCCCCATCAAACACTCCCAGGACAGGTACAGCACGGGGTTAGATACAGAGTAAAGCTCCCTCTACACCGTCCCCATCAAACACTCCCAGGACAGGTACAGCACGGGGTTAGATACAGAGTAAAGTTCCCTCTACACCGTCCCCATAAAACACTCC
The DNA here is from genome assembly GCF_964194155.1 of Cetorhinus maximus. Lineage (NCBI taxonomy): Eukaryota > Metazoa > Chordata > Chondrichthyes > Lamniformes > Cetorhinidae > Cetorhinus > Cetorhinus maximus. The sequence goes on along the minus strand of NW_027599962.1, from coordinate 6,339 downwards.
CAGGACAGGTACAGTACGGGGTTAGATACAGAGTAAAGCTCTCTCTACACTGTCCCCATCATACACTCCCAGGACAGGTACAGCACGGGGTTAGATACAGAGTAAAGCTCTCTCTACACTGTCCCCATCAAACACTCCCAGGACAGGTACAGCACGGGGTTAGATACAGAGTAAAGCTCCCTCTACACCGTCCCCATCAAACACTCCCAGGACAGGTACAGCACGGGGTTAGATACAGAGTAAAGCTCCCTCTACACCGTCCCCATCAAACACTCCCAGGGCAGGTACAGCACGGGGTTAGATACAGAGTAAAGCTCCCTCTACACTGTCCCCATCAAACACTCCCAGGGCAGGTACAGCACGGGGTTAGATACAGAGTAAAGCTCCCTCTACACTGTCCCCATCAAACACTCCCAGGACAGGTACAGCACGGGGTTAGATACAGAGTAAAGCTCCCTCTACACCTTCCCCATCAAACACTCCCAGGGCAGGTACAGCACGGGGTTAGATACAGAGTAAAGCTACCTCGACATCGTCCCCATCAAACACTCCCAGGAGAGGTACAGCACGGGGTTAGATACAGAGTAAAGCTCCCTCTACACCGTCCCCATCAAACACTCCCAGGACAGGTCCAGCACGGGGTTAGATACAGAGTAAAGCTCCCTCTACACCGTCCCCATCAAACACTCCCAGGACAGGTACAGTACGGGGTTAGATACAGAGTAAAGCTCCCTCTACACCGTCCCCATCAAACACTCCCAGGGCAGGTACAGCACGGGGTTAGATACAGAGTAAAGCTCCCTCTACACCGTCCCCATCAAACACTCCCAGGACAGGTACAGCACGGGGTTAGATACAGAGTAAAGCTCCCTCTACACCGTCCCCATCAAACACTCCCAGGACAGGTACAGCACGGGGTTAGATACAGAGTAAAGTTCCCTCTACACCGTCCCCATAAAACACTCCCAGGACAGGTACAGTACGGGGTTAGATACAGAGTAAAGCTCTCTCTACACTGTCCCCATCATACACTCCCAGGACAGGTACAGCACGGGGTTAGATACAGAGTAAAGCTCTCTCTACACTGTCCCCATCAAACACTCCCAGGACAGGTACAGCACGGGGTTAGATACAGAGTAAAGCTCCCTCTACACCGTCCCCATCAAACACTCCCAGGACAGGTACAGCACGGGGTTAGATACAGAGTAAAGCTCCCTCTACACCGTCCCCATCAAACACTCCCAGGGCAGGTACAGCACGGGGTTAGATACAGAGTAAAGCTCCCTCTACACTGTCCCCATCAAACACTCCCAGGGCAGGTACAGCACGGGGTTAGATACAGAGTAAAGCTCCCTCTACACTGTCCCCATCAAACACTCCCAGGACAGGTACAGCACGGGGTTAGATACAGAGTAAAGCTCCCTCTACACCTTCCCCATCAAACACTCCCAGGGCAGGTACAGCACGGGGTTAGATACAGAGTAAAGCTACCTCGACATCGTCCCCATCAAACACTCCCAGGACAGGTACAGCACGGGGTTAGATACAGAGTAAAGCTCCCTCTACACCGTCCACATCAAACACTCCCAGGACAGGTCCAGCACGGGGTTAGATACAGAGTAAAGCTCCCTCTACACCGTCCCCATCAAACACTCCCAGGACAGGTACAGTACGGGGTTAGATACAGAGTAAAGCTCCCTCTACACCGTCCCCATCAAACACTCCCAGGGCAGGTACAGCACGGGGTTAGATACAGAGTAAAGCTCCCTCTACACCGTCCCCATCAAACACTCCCAGGACAGGTCCAGCACGGGGTTAGATACAGAGTAAAGCTCCCTCTACACCGTCCCCATCAAACACTCCCAGGACAGGTACAGTACGGGGTTAGATACAGAGTAAAGCTCCCTCTACACCGTCCCCATCAAACACTCCCAGGGCAGGTACAGCACGGGGTTAGATACAGAGTAAAGCTCCCTCTACACCGTCCCCATCAAACACTCCCAGGACAGGTACAGCAAGGGGTTAGATACAGAGTAAAGCTCCCTCTACACCGTCCCCATCAAACACTCCCAGGACAGGTACAGCACGGGGTTAGATACAGAGTAAAGCTCCCTCTACACCGTCCCCATCAAACACTCCCAGGACAGGTACAGCACGGGGTTAGATACAGAGTAAAGCTCCCTCTACACCGTCCCCATCAAACACTCCCAGGACAGGTACAGCACGGGGTTAGATACAGAGTAAAGTTCCCTCTACACCGTCCACATAAAACACTCCCAGGACAGGTACAGTACGGGGTTAGATACAGAGTAAAGCTCTCTCTACACTGTCCCCATCATACACTCCCAGGACAGGTACAGCACGGGGTTAGATACAGAGTAAAGCTCTCTCTACACTGTCCCCATCAAACACTCCCAGGACAGGTACAGCACGGGGTTAGATACAGAGTAAAGCTCCCTCTACACCGTCCCCATCAAACACTCCCAGGACAGGTACAGCACGGGGTTAGATACAGAGTAAAGCTCCCTCTACACCGTCCCCATCAAACACTCCCAGGGCAGGTACAGCACGGGGTTAGATACAGAGTAAAGCTCCCTCTACACTGTCCGCATCAAACACTCCCAGGGCAGGTACAGCACGGGGTTAGATACAGAGTAAAGCTCCCTCTACACTGTCCCCATCAAACACTCCCAGGACAGGTACAGCACGGGGTTAGATACAGAGTAAAGCTCCCTCTACACCTTCCCCATCAAACACTCCCAGGGCAGGTACAGCACGGGGTTAGATACAGAGTAAAGCTACCTCGACATCGTCCCCATCAAACACTCCCAGGACAGGTACAGCACGGGGTTAGATACAGAGTAAAGCTCCCTCTACACCGTCCCCATCAAACACTCCCAGGACAGGTCCAGCACGGGGTTAGATACAGAGTAAAGCTCCCTCTACACCGTCCCCATCAAACACTCCCAGGACAGGTACAGCACGGGGTTAGATACAGAGTAAAGCTCCCTCTACACCTTCCCCATCAAACACTCCCAGGGCAGGTACAGCACGGGGTTAGATACAGAGTAAAGCTACCTCGACATCGTCCCCATCAAACACTCCCAGGACAGGTACAGCACGGGGTTAGATACAGAGTAAAGCTCCCTCTACACCGTCCCCATCAAACACTCCCAGGACAGGTCCAGCACGGGGTTAGATACAGAGTAAAGCTCCCTCTACACCTTCCCCATCAAACACTCCCAGGGCAGGTACAGCACGGGGTTAGATACAGAGTAAAGCTACCTCGACATCGTCCCCATCAAACACTCCCAGGACAGGTACAGCACGGGGTTAGATACAGAGTAAAGCTCCCTCTACACCGTCCCCATCAAACACTCCCAGGACAGGTACAGCACGGGGTTAGATACAGAGTAAAGCTCCCTCTACACCGTCCCCATCAAACACTCCCAGGACAGGTACAGCACGGGGTTAGATACAGAGTAAAGTTCCCTCTACACCGTCCCCATAAAACACTCCCAGGACAGGTACAGTACGGGGTTAGATACAGAGTAAAGCTCTCTCTACACTGTCCCCATCATACACTCCCAGGACAGGTACAGCACGGGGTTAGATACAGAGTAAAGCTCTCTCTACACTGTCCCCATCAAACACTCCCAGGACAGGTACAGCACGGGGTTAGATACAGAGTAAAGCTCCATCTACACCGTCCCCATAAAACACTCCCAGGACAGGTACAGCACGGGGTTAGATACAGAGTAAAGTTCCCTCTACACCGTCCCCATCAAACACTCCCAGGATAGGTACAGAACGGGGTTAGATACAGAGTAAAGCTCCCTCTACACTGTCCCCATCAAACACTCCCAGGGCAGGTACAGCACGGGGTTAGATACAGAGTAAAGCTCCCTCTACACTGTCCCCATCAAACACTCCCAGGACAGGTACAGCACGGGGTTAGATACAGAGTAAAGCTCCATCTACACCGTCCCCATAAAACAATCCCAGGACAGGTACAGCACGGGGTTAGATACAGAGTAAAGCTCCCTCTACACCTTCCCCATCAAACACTCCCAGGGCAGGTACAGCACGGGGTTAGATACAGAGTAAAGCTCCCTCTACACCGTCCCCATCAAACACTCCCAGGACCGGTACAGCATGGGGTTAGATGCAGAGTAAAGCTCCCTCTACACTGTCCCCATCAACACTCCCAGGACAGGTACAGCACGGGGTTAGATACAGAGTAAAGCTCCCTCTACACCTTCCCCATCAAACACTCCCAGGGCAGGTACAGCACGGGGTTAGATACAGAGTAAAGCTCCCTCTACACTGTCCCCATCAAACACTCCCAGGACAGGTACAGCACGGGGTTAGATACAGAGTAAAGCTCCCTACACAGTCCCCATCAAACACTCCCAGGACAGATACAGCACGGGGTTAGATACAGAGTAAAGCTCCCTCTACACGGTCCACATCAAACACTCCCAGGGCAGGTACAGCACGGGGTTAGATACAGAGTAAAGCTCCCTCTACACTGTCCCCATCAAACACTCCCAGGGCAGGTACAGCACGGGGTTAGATACAGAGTAAAGCTCCCTCTACACCATCCCCATCAAACACTCCCAGGAGAGGTGCAGCACGGGGTTAGATACAGAGTAAAGCTGCCTCTACACCGTCCCCATCAAACACTCCCAGGACAGGTGCAGCACGGGGTTAGATACAGAGTAAAGCTGCCTCTACACCGTCCCCATCAAACACTCCCAGGACAGGTACAGCACGGGGTTAGATACAGAGTAAAGCTCCCGCTACACCGTCCCCATCAAACACTCCCAGGACAGGTACAGCACGGGGTTAGATACAGAGTAAAGCTCCCTCTACACCGTCCCCATCAAACACTCCCAGGACAGGTGCAGCACGGGGTTAGATACAGAGTAAAGCTCCCTCTACACCGTCCCCATCAAACACTCCCAGGACAGGTACAGCATGGGGTTAGATACAGAGTAAAGCTCCCTCTACACTGTCCCCATCAAACACTCCCAGGACAGGTACAGCACGGGGTTAGATACAGAGTAAAGCTCCCTCTACACCTTCCCCATCAAACACTCCCAGGGCAGGTACAGCACGGGGTTAGATACAGAGTAAAGCTCCCTCTACACTGTCCCCATCAAACACTCCCAGGACAGGTACAGCACGGGGTTAGATACAGAGTAAAGCTCCCTACACAGTCCCCATCAAACACTCCCAGGACAGATACAGCACGGGGTTAGATACAGAGTAAAGCTCCCTCTACACGGTGCCCATCAAACACTCCCAGGGCAGGTACAGCACGGGGTTAGATACAGAGTTAAAGCTCCCTCTACACTGTCCCCATCAAACACTCCCAGGGCAGGTACAGCACGGGGTTAGATACAGAGTAAAGCTCCCTCTACACCATCCCCATCAAACACTCCCAGGACAGGTGCAGCACGGGGTTAGATACAGAGTAAAGCTGCCTCTACACCGTCCCCATCAAACACTCCCAGGACAGGTGCAGCACGGGGTTAGATACAGAGTAAAGCTGCCTCTACACCGTTCCCATCAAACACTCCCAGGACAGGTACAGCACGGGGTTAGATACAGAGTAAAGCTCCCTCTACACCGTCCCCATCAAACACTCCCAGGACAGGTACAGCACGGGGTTAGATACAGAGTAAAGCTCCCTCTACACCGTCCCCATCAAACACTCCCAGGACAGGTACAGCACGGGGTTAGATACAGAGTAAAGCTCCCTCTACACTGTTCCCATCAAACACTCCCAGGGCAGGTACAGCACGGGGTTAGATACAGAGTAAAGCTCCCTCTACACCGTCCCCATCAAACACTCCCAGGACAGGTACAGCACGGGGTTAGATACAGAGTAAAGTTCCCTCTACACCGTCCCCATCAAACACTCCCAGGACAGGTACAGTACGGGGTTAGATACAGAGTAAAGCTCCCTCTACACTGTCCCCATCAAACACTCCCAGGACAGGTACAGCACGGGGTTAGATACAGAGTAAAGCTCCCTCTACACTGTCCCCATCAAACACTCCCAGGGCAGGTACAGCACGGGGTTAGATACAGAGTAAAGCTCCGTCTACACTGTCCCCATCAAACACTCCCAGGGCAGGTACAGCACGGGGTTAGATACAGAGTAAAGCTCCCTCTACACCGTACCCATCAAACACTCCCAGGACAGGTGCAGCACGTGGTTAGATACAGAGTAAAGCTGCCTCTACACCGTACCCATCAAACACTCCCAGGACAGGTACAGCACGGGGTTAGATACAGAGTAAAGCTCCCTCTACACCGTTCCCATCAAAC
>NW_027599961.1:17500-19839 GCF_964194155.1 Cetorhinus maximus | reverse complement strand
TCTCTCTCTCTGACCCCGTGTTATTCTCTCTCTCACGCTCTCTATCTCTCTCTGACCCTGTGTTATTCTCTCTCTCTCTCTCTCTCTGACCCTGTGTTATTCTCTCTCTCTCTGACCCTGTGTTATTCTCGCTCGCTCTCTCTCTATCACTCTCTGACCCTGTGTTATTCTCTCTCTCTCTCTCTCTCTCTGACCCTGTGTTATTCTCGCTCTCTCTCTCTCTCTCACCCTGTGTTATTCTCTCTCTCTCTCTCTCTCTCTCTCTGACCCTGTGTTATTCTCTCTCTCTATCTCTCTCTATCTCACTCTGACCCTGTGTTATTCTCTCTCTCTCTTTCTCTCTCTCTGACCCTGTGTTATTCTCTCTCTCTATCTCTCTCTGACCCTGTGTTATTCTCTCTCTCTCTCTCTATCTCTTACCCTGTGTTTTTCTCTCTCTCTCTCTCTCTCTCTCTCTGAGCCTGTGTTATTCTCGCTCTCTCTCTCTCTCTCACCCTGTGTTATTCTCTCTCTCTCTCTCTCTCTCTCTCTGACCCTGTGTTATTCTCTCTCTCTATCTCTCTCTATCTCACTCTGACCCTGTGTTATTCTCTCTCTCTCTTTCTCTCTCTCTGACCCTGTGTTATTCTCTCTCTCTATCTCTCTCTGACCCTGTGTTATTCTCTCTCTCTCTCTATCGCTCTCTGACCCTGTGCTATTCTGTCTCTCTCGCTCTCTCTCTCTCTCTGACCCTCTGTTATTCTCTCTCTCTCGCTCTCTATCTCTCTCAGACCCTGTGTTATTCTCTCACTCTCTCTCTCTGACCCTGTGTTATTCTCTCTCTCTGTCGCTCTCTCTCTCTGACCCTGTGTTATTCTCTCTCTCTCTCTCTCTCTGACCCTGTGTTATTCTCTCTCTCTCTCTCGCTCTCTCTCTCTCTCTCTCTCTGAACCTGTGTTATTCTCTCTCTCTCTCTCGCTCTCTATCTCTCTCTGACCCTGTGTTATTCACTCTCTCTATGTCTCTCTGACCCTGTGTTATTCTCTCTCTCTCTCTCTCTCTGACCCTGTGTTATTCTCCCTCTCTCTCTCTCTGACCCTGTGTTATTCACTCTCTCTCTCTCTCTCTCTGACCCTGTATTATTCTCTCTCTCTCTCTCTCTCTGACCCTGTGTTATTCTCTCTCTCTCTCTCTCTCTCTCTGACCCTGTGTTATGCTCCCTCTCTCTCTCTCTCTCTGACCCTATCTTATTCTCTCTCTCTCTCTCTCTCTGACCCTGTGTTATTCTCTCTATCTCTCTCTCTCTGACCCTGTGTTATTCTCTCTCTCTCTCTCTGTCTCTCTCTCTGACCCTGTGTTATTTTCACTCTCTCTCTCTCTCTCTCTGACCCCGTGTTATTCTCTCTCTCACGCTCTCTATCTCTCTCTGACCCTGTGTTATTCTCTCTCTCTCTCTCTCTCTGACCCTGTGTTATTCTCTCTCTCTCTGACCCTGTGTTATTCTCGCTCGCTCTCTCTCTATCACTCTCTGACCCTGTGTTATTCTCTCTCTCTCTCTCTCTCTCTGACCCTGTGTTATTCTCGCTCTCTCTCTCTCTCTCACCCTGTGTTATTCTCTCTCTCTCTCTCTCTCTCTCTCTCTGACCCTGTGTTATTCTCTCTCTCTATCTCTCTCTATCTCACTCTGACCCTGTGTTATTCTCTCTCTCTCTCTCTTTCTCTCTCTCTGACCCTGTGTTATTCTCTCTCTCTATCTCTCTCTGACCCTGTGTTATTCTCTCTCTCTCTCTATCGCTCTCTGACCCTGTGCTATTCTGTCTCTCTCGCTCTCTCTCTCTCTCTGACCCTCTGTTATTCTCTCTCTCTCGCTCTCTATCTCTCTCAGACCCTGTGTTATTCTCTCACTCTCTCTCTCTGACCCTGTGTTATTCTCTCTCTCTGTCGCTCTCTCTCTCTGACCCTGTGTTATTCTCTCTCTCTCTCTCTCTCTGACCCTGTGTTATTCTCTCTCTCTCTCTCTCTCTCTGACCTTGTGTTATTCTCTCTCTCTCTCTCTCTATCTCTCTCTGACCCTGGGTTATTCTCTCTCTCTCTCTCTCTCTCTCTCTGACCTTGTGTTATTCTCTCTCTCTCTCTCTCTATCTCTCTCTGACCCTGTGTTATTCTCTCTCTCTATTTCTCTCTGACCCTGTGTTATTTTCTCTCTCTGTAGCTCTCTATCTCACTCTGACCCTCTGTTATTCTCTCTCTCTCTCTCTCTCTCTGACCCTGTGTTATTCTCTCTCTCTCTCTCTCTGACCCTGTGTTATTCTCTCTCTCTCTCTCTCTCTGAACCTGTGTTATTCTCTCTCTCTCTCTCT
>NW_027599961.1:0-12500 GCF_964194155.1 Cetorhinus maximus | reverse complement strand
GTTATTCTCTCTCTCTCTCTCTCTCTCTCACTCTGACCCTGTGTTATTCTCTCTCTCTCTCTCTCTCTCTCTGACCCTGTGTTATTCTCTCTCTCTCGCTCTCTCTCTCTGACCCTGTGTTATTCTCTCTCTCTCTCTCTGACCCTGTGTTATTCTCTCTCTCTATCTCTCTCTGACCCTGTGTTATTCTCTCTCTCTCTCGCTCTCTATCTCACTCTGATCCTGTGTTATTCTCTCTCTCTCTCTCTCTGACCTTGTGTTATTCTTTCTCTCTCTCTCTGACCCTGTGTTATTCTCTCTCTCTATCTCTCTCTGACCCTGTGTTATTCTTTCTCTCTCTCTCTGACCCAGTGTTATTCTCTCTCTCTATCTCTTTCTGACCCTGTGTTATTCTCTCTCTCACTCGCTCTCTATCTCACTCTGACCCTGTTTTATTCTCTCTCTCTCTCTCTCTCTCTCTGACCCTGTGTTATTCTCTCTCTCTCTCTCTCTGACCCTGTGTTATTCTCTCTCTCTCTCTCTGACCCTGTGTTATTCTCTCTCTCTATCTCTCTCTGACCCTGTGTTATTCTCTCTCTCTGTAGCTCTCTATCTCACTCTGACCCTCTGTTATTCTCTCTCTCTCTCTCTCTCTCTCTGACCCTGTGTTATTCTCTCTCTCTCTCTCTGTCTCTGACCCTGTGTTATTCTCTCTCTCTCTCTCTGACCCTGTGTTATTCTCTCTCTCTATCTCTCTCTGACCCTGTGTTATTCTCTCTCTCTCTCGCTCTCTATCTCACTCTGATCCAGTGTTATTCTCTCTCTCTCTCTCTCTCTCTCTGACCCTGTGTTATTCTTTCTCTCTCTCTCTGACCCTGTGTTATTCTCTCTCTCTCTCGCTCTCTATCTCACTCTGACCCTGTGTTATTCTCTCTCTCTCTCTCTCTGACCCTCTGTTATTCTTTCTCTCTCTCTCTGACCCTGTGTTATTCTCTCTCTCTATCTCTCTCTGACCCTGTGTTATTCTCTCTCTCACTCGCTCTCTATCTCACTCTGACCCTGTGTTATTCTCTCTCTCTCTCTCTCTCTCTCTGACCCTGTGTTATTCTCTCTCTCTCTCTCTGACCCTGTGTTATTCTCTCTCTCTATTTCTCTCTGACCCTGTGTTATTTTCTCTCTCTGTAGCTCTCTATCTCACTCTGACCCTCTGTTATTCTCTCTCTCTCTCTCTCTCTCTGACCCTGTGTTCTTCTCTCTCTCTCTCTCTCTGAACCTGTGTTATTCTCTCTCTCTTTCTCTCTCTGACCCTGTGTTATTCTCTCTCTCTCTCTCTCTCTGACCCTGTGTTATTCTCTCTCTCTCTCTCTGACCCTGTGTTATTCTCTCTCTCTCTCTCTCTGACCCTGTGTTATTCTCGCTCTCTCTCTCTGACCCTGTGTTATTCTCTCTCTCTCTCTCTGACCCTGTGTTATTCTCTCTCTCTCTCTCTCTGACCCTGTGTTATTCTCGCTCTCTCTCTCTGACCCTGTCTTATTCTCTCTCTCTCTCTCTGACCCTGTGTTATTCTCTCTGTCTCTCTCTCTCTGACCCTGTATTATTCTCTCTCTCTCTCTCTCTGACCCTGTGTTATTCTCTCTCTCTCTCTATCTCTCTCTGACCCTGTGTGATTCTCTCTCTCTCTCTCTGACCCTGTGTTATTCTCGCTCTCTCTCTATCTCTCTCTGACCTTGTGTTATTCTCTCTCTCTCTCTGACCCTATGTTATTCTCGCTCTCTCTCTCTCTGACCCTGTGTTATTCTCTCTCTCTCTCTCTGACCCTGTGTTATTCTCTCTCTCTCTCTCTCTGACCCTGTGTTATTCTCTCTCTCTCTCTCTCTCTGACCCTGTATTATTCTCTCTCTCTCTTTCTCTCTGACCCTGTGTTATTCTCTCTCTCTCTCTCATCTCTCTCTGACCTTGTGTTATTCTCTCTCTCTCTCTCTCTCTCACCCTGAGTTATTCTCTCCCTCTCTCTCTCTCTCTGACCCTGTGTTATTCTTTCTCTCTCGCTCTCTATGTCTCTCTGACCCTGTGTGATTCTCTCTCTCTCTCTCTGACCCTGTGTTATTCTCGCTCTGTCTCTATCTCTCTCTGACCCTGTGTTATTCTCTCTCTCTCTCTCTCTGACCCTATGTTATTCTCGCTCTCTCTCTCTCTGACCCTGTGTTATTCTCTCTCTCTCTCTCTGACCCTGTGTTATTCTCACTCTCTCTCTCTCTGACCCTGTGTTATTCTCTCTCTATCTCTCTCTGACCCTGTGTTATTCTCTCTCTATCTCTCTCTCTCTCTCGCTCTCTCAGACACTGTGTTATTCTCTCACTCTCTCTCTCTCTCTGACCCTGTGTTATTCTCTCTCTCTCTCTCTCTCTCTCTCTATCTCTCCCTGACAATGTGTTATTCTCGCTCTCTCTCTCTCTCTCTCTCTATCTCTCTCTGACACTGTGTTATTCTCGCTCTCTCTCTCTCTCTCTCTCTATCTCTCTCAGACAATGTGTTATTCTCTCACTCTCTCTCTCTCTCTGACCCTGTGTTATTCTCTCTCTCTCTCTCTCTCTCTGACCCTGTGTTATTCTCTCTCTCTCTCTCTCCCCCTGGCCCTGTGTTATTCTCTCTCTCTCTCTCTCTCTCTGACCCTGTGTTATTCTCTCTCTCTCTCTCTCTCTCTCTCTCTCTATCTCTCCCTGACAATGTGTTATTCTCGCTCTCTCTCTCTCTCTCTCTCTCTCTATCTCTCTCTGACACTGTGTTATTCTCGCTCTCTCTCTCTCTCTCTCTCTATCTCTCTCTGACACTGTGTTATTCTCTCACTCTCTCTCTCTCTGACCCTGTGTTATTCTCTCTCTCTCTCTCTCTCTCTGACCCTGTGTTATTCTCTCTCTCTCTCTCTCCCCCTGGCCCTGTGTTATTCTCTCTCTCTCTCTCTCTCTCTGACCCTGTGTTATTCTCTCTCTCTCTCTCTCTCTCTCTCTCTCTATCTCTCCCTGACAATGTGTTATTCTCGCTCTCTCTCTCTCTCTCTCTCTCTCTATCTCTCTCTGACACTGTGTTATTCTCGCTCTCTCTCTCTCTCTCTCTCTATCTCTCTCTGACACTGTGTTATTCTCTCACTCTCTCTCTCTCTGACCCTGTGTTATTCTCTCTCTATCTCTCTCTGACCCTGTGTTATTCTCTCTCTATCTCTCTCTGACCCTGTGTTATTCTCTCTCTATCTCTCTCTGACCCTGTGTTATTCTCTCTCTATCTCTCTCTCTCTCTCTGACCCTGTGTTATTCTCTCTCTCTCTCTCTGACCCTGTGTTATTCTCTCTCTCGATCTCTCTCTCTCTCTCTGACCCTGTGTTATTCTCTCTCTCTCTCTCTGACCCTGTGTTATTCTCTCTCTCTATCTCTCTCTGACCCTGTGTTATTCGCTCTCTCTCTCGCTCTCAATCTCACTCTGACCCAGTTATTCTCTATCTCTCTCTCTCTCTGACCCTGTGTTATTCTCTCTATCTCTCTCTGACCCTGTGTTATTCTCTCTCTCTCTCTCTGACCCTGTGTTATTCTCTCTCTCTATCCCTCTCTGACCCTGTGTTATTCTCTCTCTCACTCGCTCTCTATCTCACTCTGACCCTGTGTTATTCTCTCTGTCTCTCTCTCTCTCTCTCTCTCTGACCCTGTGATATTCTCTCTCTCTCTCTATCTCTCTCTGACCCTGAGTTATTCTCTCTCTCTCTCTCTCTGACCCTGTGTTATTCTCTCTCTCTATCCCTCTCTGACCCTGTGTTATTCTCTCTCTCACTCGCGCTCTATCTCACTCTGACCCTGTGTTATTCTCTCTCTCTATCTCTCTCTGACCCTGTGTTATTCTCTCTCTCTCTCGGTCTCTATCTCTCTCTGACCCTGTGTTATTCTGTCTCTCTCGCTCTCTCTCTCTCTCTGACCCTCTGTTATTCTCTCTCTCTCGCTCTCTATCTCTCTCAGACCCTGTGTTATTCTCGCACTCTCTCTCTCTGACTCATGTTATTCTCTCTCTCTCTCGCTCTCTATCTCTCTCAGACCCTGTGTTAATCTCTCTCTCTCTCTCTCTGACCCTGTATTATTCTCTCTCTCTCTCTCTCTCTGACCCTGTGTTATTCTCTCTCTCTCTCTATCTCTCTCTGACCCTGTGTTATTCTCTCTCTCTCTCTCTCTCTGACCCTGTGTTATTCTCTCTCTCTCTCTCTCTGACCCTGTGTGATTCTCTCTCTCTCTCTCTCTGACCCTGTGTTATTCTCTCTCTCTCTCTCTGACCCTGTGTTAGTCTCTCTCTCTCGCTCTCTATCTCTCTGTGACCCTGTGTTATTCTCTCTCTCTCGCTCTCTATCTCTCTCTGACCCTATGTTATTCTCTCCCTCTCGCTCTCTATCTCTCTCTGACCCTGTGTTATTCTCTCTCTCTCTCTCGCTCTGACCCTGTGATATTCTCTCTCTCTATCTCTCTCTGACCCTGTGTTATTCTCTCTCTCTCTCGCTCTCTATCTCTCTCTGACCCTGTGTTATTCTCTCTCTCTATCTCTCTCTGTCCCTGTGTTATTCTCTCTCTCTCTCACTCTCTATCTCTCTCTGACCCTGTGTTATTCTCTCTCTCTATCTCACTCTGTCCCTGTGTTATTCTCTCTCTCTCTCTCTCTCTTTCTGACCCTGTGTTATTCTCTCTCTCTCTCTCTGACCCTGTTTTATTCTCTCTCTCTATCTCTCTCTGACCCTGTGTTATTCTCTCTCTCTGTCGCTCTCTATCTCACTCTGACCCTGTGTTATTCTCTCTCTCTCTCTCTCTCTCTGACCCTGTGTTATTCTCTCTCTCTCAATCTGACCCTGTGTTATTCTCTCTCTCTCTCTCTCTCTCTGACCCTGTGTTATTCTCTCTCTCTCAATCTGACCCTGTGTTATTCTCTCTCTCTATCTCTCTCTGACCCTGTGTTATTCTCTCTCTCTCTCGCTCTCTATCTCACTCTGACCCTGTGTTATTCTCTCTCTCTCTCTCTTTCTCTCTCTCTGACCCTGTGTTATTCTCTCTCTCTATCTCTCTCTGACCCTGTGTTATTCTCTCTCTCTCTCGCTCTCTATCTCTCTCTGACCCTGTGTTATTGTCTCTCTCTCTCTCTCTCTATCGCTCTCTGACCCTGTGCTATTCTCTCCCTCTCGCTCTCTATCTCTCTCAGACCCTGTGTTATTCTCTCACTCTCTCTCTCTGACCCTGTTTTATTCTCTCTCTCTCTCGCTCTCTCTCTCTGACCCTGTGTTATTCTCTCTCTCTCTCTCTCTCTGACCCTGTGTTATTCTCTCTCTCTCTCTCGCTCTCTCTCTCTCTCTGAACCTGTGTTATTCTCTCTCTCTCTCTCGCTCTCTATCTCTCTCTGACCCTGTGTTATTCACTCTCTCTCTCTCTCTCTGACCCTGTGTTATTCTCTCTCTCTCTCTCTGACCCTGTGTTATTCTCGCTCTCTCTCTCTCTCTGACCCTGTGTTATTCTCTCTCTCTCTCGCTCTCTCTCTCTGACCCTGTGTTATTCTCTCTCTCTCTCTCTCTCTGACCCTGTGTTATTCTCTCTCTCTCTCTCGCTCTCTCTCTCTCTCTGAACCTGTGTTATTCTCTCTCTCTCTCTCGCTCTCTATCTCTCTCTGACCCTGTGTTATTCACTCTCTCTCTCTCTCTCTGACCCTGTGTTATTCTCTCTCTCTCTCTCTGACCCTGTGTTATTCTCGCTCTCTCTCTCTCTCTGACCCTGTGTTATTCTCTCTCTCTCTCTCTCTCTGACCCTGTGTTATTCTCTCTCTCTCTCTCACTCTCTCTCTCTGACCCTGTGTTATTCTCTCTCTCTCTCTCTGACCCTGTGTTATTCTCTCTCTCTCTCTCTCTCTGACCCTGTGTTATTCTCTCTCTCTCTCTATCTCTCTCTGACCCTGTGTTATTCTCTCTCTCTCTCTCTCTCTCTCTCTCTGACCCTGTGTTATTCTCTCTCTCTCTCTCTCTCTCTCTGACCCTGTGTTAATCTCTCTCTCTCTCTCTGACCCTGTGTTAATCTCCCTCTCTCTCTCTCTCTCTGATCCTGTGTAAATCTCTCTCTCTCTCTCTATCTGACCATATGTTATTCTCTCTCTCTCTCTCTCTCTGACCCTGTGTTATTCTCTCTCTCTCTCTCTCTCTCTCTGACCCTGTGTTATTATCTCTCTCTCTCTCTCTCTCTCTCTGACCCTGTGTTATTATCGCTCTCTCTCTCTCTCTGACCCTGTGTTATTCTCTCACTCTCTCTCTCTCTCTCTCTGACCCTGTGTTATTCTCTCTCTCTCTCTCTCTCTCTCTGACCCTGTGTTAATCTCTCTCTCTCTCTCTCTCTCTCTCTGACCCTGTGTTAATCTCTCTCTCTCTCTCTCTCTGACCCTGTGTTAATCTCTCTCTCTCTCTCTCTCTCTGACCCTGTGTTAATCTCTCTCTCTCTATCTGACCATATGTTATTCTCTCTCTCTGACCCTGTGTTATTCTCTCTCTCTCTCTCTCTCTCTCTCTCTCTGACCCTGTGTTATTATCTCTCTCTCTCTCCTCTCTCTCTCTCTCTCTCTGACCCTGTGTTATTCTCGCTCTCTCTCTCTCTGACCCTGTGTTATTCTCTCTCTCTCTCTCTCGCTCTCTCTCTGACCCTGTGTTATTCTCTCTCTCTCTCTCTCTCTCTCTCTGACCCTGTGTTAATCTCTCTCTCTCTCTCTCTCTCTCTGACCCTGTGTTAATCTCTCTCTCGCTCTCTATCTGACCCTATGTTATTCTCTCTCTCTCTCTCTCTGACCCTGTGTTATTCTCTCTATCTCTCTCTCTGACCCTGTGTTATTCTCTCTCTCTCTCGCTCTCTCTCTCTGACCCTGTGTTATTCTCTCTCTCTCTCTCTCTCTGACCCTGTGTTGTTCTCTCTCTCTCTCTCTCTCTGACCCTGTGTTATTCTCTCTCTCTCTCGCTCTCTCTCTATGACCCTGTGTTATTCTCTCTCTCTCTCTCTCTCTGACCCTGTGTTATTCTCTCTCTCTCTCTCGCTCTCTCTCTCTCTCTCTGAACCTGTGTTATTCTCTCTCTCTCTCTCCTTCTCTATCTCTCTCTGACCCTGTGTTATTCACTCTCTCTCTCTGACCCTGTGTTATTCTCTCCCTCTCTCTCTGACCCTGTGTTATTCTCGCTCTCTCTCTCTCTCTCTGACCCTGTGTTATTCTCTCTCTGTCTCTCTCTCTCTCTATGACCCTGTGTTATTCTCGCTCTCTCTCTCTCTCTGACCCTGTGTTATTCTCGCTCTCTCTCACTCTCTCTCTCTGACCCTGTGTTATTCTCTCTCTCTCTCTCCCTGACCCTGTGTTATTCTTCTCTCTCTCTCTCTCTGTCCCTGTGTTATTCTCTCTCTCTCTCTCTCTATCTCTCTCTGACCCTGTGTTATTCTCTCTCTCTCTCTCTCTGACCCTGTGTTATTCTCGCTCTCTCTCTATCTCTCTCTGACCCTGTGTTATTCTCTCTCTCTCTCTCTCTCTCTCTCTGACCCTGTGTTATTCTCTTTCTCTCTCTCTCTCTCTCTGACCCTGTGTTATTCTCTCTATCTCTCCCTGACCCTGTGTTATTCTCTCTCTCTCTCTCTCTGACCCTGTGTTATTCTCTCTCTCTCTCTCTCTCTGACCCTGTGTTATTCTCGCTCTCTCTCTCTCTCTGACCCTGTGTTATTCTCTCTCTCTCTCTCTCTCTCTCTCTCTCTCTAACCCTGTGTTATTCTCTCTCTCTCGCTCTCTATGTCTCTCTGACCCTGTGTTATTCTCTCTCTCTCTCTCTCTCTCTCTCTCTGACCCTGTGTTATTCTCTCTCTCTCTCTCTCTGACCCTCTGTTATTCTCTCTCTCTCTCTCTCTATCTCTCTCTGACCCTGTGTTATTCTCTCTCTCTCTCTCTGACCCTGTGTTATTCTCGCTCTCTCTCTATCTCTCTCTGACCCTGTGTTATTCTCTCTCTCTCTCTCTCTCTCTTTCTCTGACCCTGTGTTATTCTCTTTCTCTCTCTCTCTCTCTGACCCTGTGTTATTCTCTCTCTCTCGCTCTCTATGTCTCTCTGACCCTGTGTTATTCTCTCTCTCTCTCTCTCTCTCTCTCTGACCCTGTGTTATTCTCTCTCTCTCTCTCTGACCCTGTGTTATTCTCGCTCTCTCTCTCTCTCTGACCCTGTGTTATTCTCTCTCTCTCTCTCTCTCTCTCTCTCTCTGACCCTGTGTTATTCTCTTTCTCTCTCTCTCTCTCTCTGACCCTGTGTTATTCTCTCTCTCTCGCTCTCTATGTCTCTCTGACCCTGTGTTATTCTCTCTCTCTCTCTCTCTCTCTGACCCTGTGTTATTCTCTCTCTCTCTCTCTCTCTCTCTCTCTGACCCTGTGTTATTCTCGCTCTCTCTCTCTCTCTGACCCTGTGTTATTCTCTCTCTCTCTATCTCTCTCTCTGACCCTGTGTTATTCTCGCTCTCTCTCTCTCTGACCCTGTGTTATTCTCTCTCTCTCTTTCTCTCTCTCTCTGACCCTGTGTTATTCTCTCTCTCTCTCTCTCTCTCTCTGACCCTGTGTTAATCTCTCTCTCTCTCTCTCTCTGACCCTGTGTTTATTCTCTCTCTCTCTCTTTCTCTCTATCTCTGACCCTGTGTTATTCTCTCTCTCTCTCTCTCTCTCTGACCCTGTGTTAATCTCTCTCTCTCTCTCTCTCTCTGACCCTGTGTTAATCTCTCTCTCTCTGACCCTGTGTTATTCTCTCTCTCTCTATCTCTCTCTCTGACCCTGTGTTATTCTCGCTCTCTCTCTCTCTGACCCTGTGTTATTCTCTCTCTCTCTCTTTCTCTCTCTCTCTGACCCTGTGTTATTCTCTCTCTCTCTCTCTCTCTCTGACCCTGTGTTATTCTCTCTCTCTCTCTTTCTCTCTCCTCTGACCCTGTGTTATTCTCTCTCTCTCTCTCTCTCTCTGACCCTGTGTTAATCTCTCTCTCTCTCTCTCTCTAACCCTGTGTTATTCTCTCTCTCTCTCTCTCTCTGACCCTGTGTTAATCTCTCTCTCTCTCTCTCTGACCCTGTGTTATTCTCTCTCTCTCTCTCTCTGACCCTGTGTTATTCTCTCTCTCTCTCTCTCTGACCCTGTGTAATTCTCTCTCTCACTCTCTCTCTGACCCTGTGTTAATCTCTCACTCTCTCTCTCTGACCCTGTGTTAATCTCTCTCTCTCTCTTTCTCTCTCTCTCTGACCCTGTGTTATTCTCTCTCTCTCTCTCTCTCTGACCCTGTGTTAATCTCTCTCTCTCTCTCTCTCTCTCTGACCCTGTGTTAATCTCTCTCTCTCTCTCTCTCTCTGACCCTGTGTTATTCTCTCTCTCTCTCTCTCTCTGACCCTGTGTTATTCTCGCTCTCTCTCTCTCTCTCTCTGACCCTGTGTTATTCTCTCTCTCTCTCTCTCTCTCTCTCTGACCCTGTGTTATCTCTCTCTCTCTCTCTCTCTCTGACCCTGTGATAATCTCTCTCTCTCTCTCTCTCTGACCCTGTGTTATTCTCTCTCTCTCTCTCTCTCTGACCCTGTGTTATTCTCTCTCTCTCTCTCTCTGACCCTGTGTTATTCTCTCTCTCTCTCTCTGACCCTGTGTTATTCTCTCTCTCTCTCTCTCTGACCCTGTGTTATTCTCTCTCTCTCTCTCTGACCCTGTGTTATTCTCTCTCTCTCTCTCTCTGACCCTGTGTTATTCTCTCTCTCTCTCTCTGACCCTGTGTTATTCTCTCTCTCTCTCTCTCTGACCCTGTGTTATTCTCTCTCTCTCTCTCTGACCCTGTGTTATTCTCTCTCTCTCTCTCTCTGACCCTGTGTTATATTCTCTCTCTCTCTCTATCTCTCTCTGACCCTGTGTTATTCTCTCTCTCTCTCTCTCTGACCCTGTGTTATTCTCGCTCTCTCTCTCTCTCTGACCCTGTGTTATTCTCTCTTCTCTCTCTCTGACCCTGTGTTATTCTCTCTCTCTATCTCTCTCTGACCCTGTGTTATTCTCTCTCTCTCTCTATCTCTCTCTCTCTCTCTGACCCTGTGTTATTCTCTCTCTCTCTCTATCTCTCTCTGACCCTGTGTTATTCTCTCTCTCTCTCTCTCTCTGGCCCTGTGTTATTCTCTCTCTTGCTCTCTCTCTGACACTGTGTTATTCTCTCTCTCTCTCTCTGACCCTGTGTTATTCTCTCTCTCGCTCTCTCTCTCCATCTGACCCTGTGTTATTTTCGCTCTCTCTCTCTATCTCTCTCTGACCCTGTGTTATTCTCTCTCTCTCTCTCTGACCCTCTGTTATTCTCTCTCTCTCTCTCTCTATCTCTCTCTGACCCTGTGTAATTCTCTCTCTCTCTCTCTCTCTATCTCTCTCTGACCCTGTGTTATTCTCGCTCTCTCTCTCTCTCTCTCTGACCCTCTGTTATTCAGTCCGTCTCGCTCTCTATCTCTCTCTGACCCTGTGTTATTCTCTCTCTCTCTCTCTCTCTCACTCTCTCTCTCTCTGACCCTGTGTTATTCTCGCTCTCTCTCGCTCTCTCTCTGACACTGTGATTTTCTCCCTCTCTCTCTCTCTGACCCTCTGTTATTCAGTCCCTCTCGCTCTCTATCTCGCTCTGACCCTGTGTTATTCTCTCTCTCTCTCTCTCTCTCTCTCTGACCCTGTGTTATTCTCTCTCTCTCTCTCTCTGACCCTCTGTTATTCTCTCTCTCTCTCTCTCTCTCTCTCTGACCCTGTGTTATTTTCTCTCTCTCTCTCTCTGACCCTCTGTTATTCTCTCTCTCTCTCTCTCTATCTCTCTCTGACCCTGTGTATTCTCTCTCTCTCTCTCTGTCTATCTCTCTCTGACCCTGTGTTATTCTCGCTCTCTCTCTCTCTCTCTCTGACCCTCTGTTATTCAGTCCGTCTCGCTCTCTATCTCTCTCTGACCCTGTGTTATTCTCTCTCTCTCTCTCTCTCTGACCCTGTGTTATTCTCTCTCTCTCTCTCTCTGACCCTGTGTTATTCTCTCTCTCTCTCTCTGACCCTGTGTTATTCTCTCTCTCTCTCTCTCTGACCCTGTATTATTCTCTCTCTCTCTCTCTGACCCTGTGTTATTCTCTCTCTCTCTCTCTCTGACCGTGTGTTATATTCTCTCTCTCTCTCTATCTCTCTCTGACCCTGTGTTATTCTCTCTCTCTCTCTCTCTGACCCTGTGTTATTCTCGCTCTCTCTCTCTCTCTGACCCTGTGTTATTCTCTTTCTCTCTCTCTGACCCTGTGTTATTCTCTCTCTCTCTCTCTCTCTGACCCTGTATTATTCTCTCTCTCTATCTCTCTCTGACCCTGTGTTATTCTCTCTCTCTCTCTATCTCTCTCTCTCTCTCTGACCCTGTGTTATTCTCTCTCTCTCTCTATCTCTCTCTGCCCCTGTGTTATTCTCTCTCTCTCTCTCATCCTCTCTTTCTCTCCCAGCAACTCTCTCTAATTCTCCCTTTCGATCGCCCTCCCTCTTTCAGTACTCTCTCTTTTTCTGTATCTGTGTGTACGTGCTTCTCCTGTTCTGTCCTCTGCCTCTCACACTTCAAAATTTTCCTTTCTCTCTTTCTCGCCATTTCTGTTTCTCTCTTTTTTGTCTGTGAGTATGTGTGTTTGTCCGTGTGTGTGTCCGTGTGTCTGTGTGTGTGTCGGAGGGTCTCTATCACTCACTCTCACATTTCTCTGTCTCTTTCAATCTGTGTGAGTATCTCTATGTTTCTCTCCACCTCTCTTGCTTTCCTTCACCGTACCTCTCCCTCTATCTGCCTTGCTGCAGGTATGTCTGTCTGTCTCTCTGTCTGTCTATCTATCTATATATCTATCAGTCTATGTGTCCATCTATCTACATATTTATCTCTGTCTATTAGTACTTCTCTCTCACAGTCTCCCTCCCTATTTCCCTCTCCCTCTCTAGCACACTCGCTCTGTTTTGTCTCTCTCTCTCCTTTATCTGTGGAGTCACTCTCTAGTCGATCCCTCACACATCCCAGCGTTGAATCCCTCTCTGGTTGATCTCTGACACAGCCCCTGTGTGCAATCCCTCTCTAGTTGATCTCTGACACAGCCCAAGTGTTGAATCCCTCTCTAGTTTATTCCTGAAAGAGCACCAGTGTTTAATCCCTCACTAGAGGATCTCTGACACAGCCCGTGTTGAATCACTCTGTAGTTTATCCCGAAAATAGCCTGTGTTGAATCCCTCTCTAGTTTATTCCTGACACAGTCCCAGTGTAGAATCCCTCTCTAGTTGATCTCTGACACAGCCCCAGTGTTGAATCCCTCTCTAGTTGATCTCTCACACAGCCACTGTGTTGAATCCCTTTCAAATTTATCCCCGAAATAGCCCCAGTGTTTAATCCATCACTAGTTGATCTCTGACACAGGCCTAGTATTACATCCCTCTCTAGTTTTTCTCTATGGAAAGATTGGATCTCCCACTCT